>NC_000067.6:78104056-78294056 GCF_000001635.26 Mus musculus | reverse complement strand
TGAATAAACCCTTTCCTCCTCAATTTGTTTTTTTGGTCATGATGTTTCGTGCAGGAATAGAAACCTGACTAAGACAACCACTGTATTAATTCATTACTAGATACTGTGGAGCTGAATAAAGCTACACTATAGTCATGAGCTGAGTTTACTAGCCACTGTAAATATCATCTGCATCCATGTAGTAACTGGTATCCTGGATTGTTAACCCCTAGATTGAATGCTGGAGGGGTCTAGTTATCTCTCAGATCACATTCACGGAAATAAGCCGGGAGCTCACAAAAACCAGCAGCTTGTCCTACTTTTCAGTGATTGTAAAAATCTCCCTCACATGACTAAAAGTGCTGTCCTTTTCTCTGCATAGTTAACTCTCTGCTTTGGTGGTTAATGTTAGGGAAACAACAGAAAGAAAATCTCTTCAAATGTCACTGACCTATAAAAAGATGTAACCTGTAGTACAAAGGGCTGAGAAGCAAGAAGCTGATGGAATCTCACAGACATTCTTGTAACTTTAGCTCTTTTCAATCCTTATTTTTAATGATGGTTCTTAAATGCTTTAACCTCCCTTCTAGCCCACCACCCACCAGAGGTAGTGGAAAAGAAAGGATACGGGGAAAGTAGACCAACTTAGAAATGCTTCTTTGGAGCAACTCCCATCTGCGTTGTGAGGAGATCAGCAGTGCAGTTCACAGCTAAGCCGCAGCAGCTCAATCCACATGCAAATCTGGTTTCACAGATGTACCAGCTGTCCAGTATGGAAGGTCAGGATAGCAAACATGAATCAGCAGTGGTAGCACTACTTAGCAAAGGAGAGGCAGCCAGGCCTCAGCCTCGGACACAGGTCAGCAGGGGGGACCAGGAGGAATGCCAGAAGTGTCTCAGCTGCACCTCTCAGTGAAGTGAAGAAGTGAAGATCAGCGAAGCTTCGAGACCAACAAGCATTGCCTAGCTAGCTCTACAAGCAAGCCAAACTAACTCTGTAAGTTAGCCTCAAGCTCAGCATCCTTCACTGTCCATCCAGTCCTATCTATACATCACCTGTCCTCCATGGGTCTTGCCTCAGCACGTGAGTCTGGCTCAGCTAACATCACTCTGCCAATTAGCGTAAGCCCAAAAAAGTGGCAAGAAACGGCAGCACATCAGCAGAAGTTTCTTGGTGCATTTCTCTCTGTGGAGTTCTGACAAATGGGAGCTCAACCATGGAAGGTCAGGTGGACCAATGCAGGTGTGTCATTAGCAAGGGATCCTTCATCAAGTGTCCATTCACACGCTTGCTTAGCAGAACATCCTTTCACTTGTGTCTGCTTCAGTGAAATGTTTCCTCTCACATCTGCCTTAGCCTTTCACTTGTGTGCACTTCAGGAAAACACTCCTTCATGTGTTTGTCCCAGCAAAACACCATCCAACACAAGCAGCTTTCCAAAGGACCCTTAAGTTTCCACTTCACATTCTGTCCTGGATTAGACCTGAAGTGTGTTCCCGGACTCACGTGGGTGGAGGCAATGACTGGAGGAGAGTGTGGAAACTTTAGTAGATGGGACTTGTGCCAGTTAGTTTTTGTCAGCTTGATACAAACTAGGGTCACCTGTGAAGAGGGAGCCTCAGTTTCTGCTTTAGTTCCTGCCCTGGCTTCCCTCACTGTAGGACTATAACCTGGAAGCTGAAAGATAAACAAAACCAAACCAAACCCCTTTTCTTTCCAAGTTACTCTTGATCATGGTGTTTATCACAGCAACAGAAAATGTGCGGCAGCAGAGTTAAGTCACACTGGGTGAGCCTTTGAAATTGTAGCTCAGTTTCTAGTTTTGATGATGTCTGATTCCCAGTTCCCCATGATGTGGACAGCTGCTACTTCATGCTCCCACAAGAGAGCAGTTTTGCCATGAGTTCAGTGGAAACTTAAGGGTTCTTTGGAAAGCTGCTTGTGTTGGATGGTGTTTTGCTGGGACAAACACATGAAGGAGTCTTTTCCTGAAGTGCACACAAGTGAAAGGCTAAGGCAGATGTGAGAGGAAACATTTCACTGAAGCAAACTGAACTCCCTAGAAACCATGAGTAAAGGACTCAACTTTACATCACATGGCTGTGGCTCCCCGTGACACAGTATATGCTTTGAAAAATGCTAAAGATGAATTCAAATACATTCACTACTAAAACAATAAATATATACGAGATGCTGGCCAGTGGTGACACACACCTTTAATCCTAGCATTGGGGAGGCAGAAGCAGGTGGATCTCTGTGAGTTTGAGGCAAACCTGGCCTACAGAGTGAGTTCTAGGATAGTCAGGGATATACAGGAAAACCCTGTCTCAAAAATATCTGTATCTATATCTACATCTATACCTATATCTATCTATCTATAGTAAATTAAAAGATAATCACAAGCTGGGGCTGGAGAGATGGTTCAGTGGTTAAGAACACTTGCCGTTCTTGCAGAGGACCTGAGTTTATTTCCCAGCACCCACATCAGGTAGCTCACCACTGCCTAAACCTCCACTTGCAAGGGATCCAACATCTTCTTCTGGCCTTTACAGCTCACCTGCACACTTATGGTACATATAAACATACTCTGGCCTCTATACATAAAATTAAATAAAATAATAAAATAATTTTTAAAAAATAAACAAACACGAGATGAATTTATATAAAATAGAGAGCTGTATGCTTGCATTGGCTGCAAGGTCTAACCCAGCGGTTCTCAACCTTCCTGATGCTGCCTGCAGCCCTTTAATACAGTTGTCCATGTTATGGTGACCGCCAACCATAAAATTATTTTCATTGCTACTTTGTAACTGTAATTTTGCTAGTTATGAATCACAATGTAAATATCTATGTTTTCCAGTAGTCTTAGGTGACCCTGTGAAAGGGTCATTGACCCTCAAAGGGGCCATGGCTCACAGGTTGAGAACCACTGTTCTAGCAGACCTGGTCTAATATTGATCATGAACAACTTGCTGTTATCCTCAGACTGGACACTACCACTGTTTGGCTCCTGGATTCATGTAGATACATCATAGACAATAGGTCTCCATTCTATCTGCCAGTATCATCACAGCTGAAATTATGTGTTTCCAGTGATGAAGGACATTGTGTTGAACTGTCCCCTGCTTGGGGTTTCCCTCATCATTTCTTATTATTTCTTTCTGATCCTTTATCTTTTAAGGCATTTTTATTAGATATTTTTTTTATTTACATTTCAAATGCTATCCCCAGAGCCCCCTATACCCTCCCCCTGCCCTGCTCCCCTACCCACCCACTCCCACTTCTTGGCCCTGGCATTCCCCTGTACTGGGGCATATGATCTTTGCAAGACCAAGAGCCTCTCCTCCCATTGATGGCCGACTAGGCCATCCTCTGCTACATATGCAACCAGAGACACAACTCTGGGGGGGGGGGGTAACTGGTTAGTTCATATTGTTGATCCTCCTATAGGATTGCAGACCCCTCTAGCTCCTTGGGTACTTTCTCTAGCTCCTTCATTAGGGGCCCTGTGTTCCATCCAATAGATGACTGTGAGCATCCGCTTCTGTATTTGCCAGGCATTGGCATAGCCTCACAAGAGAGAGCTATGTCAGGGTCCTGTTAGCAAAATCTTGCTGGTGTATGCAATAGTGTCTGGGTTTGGTGGTTGTATATGGGATGGATCCCCAGGTGGGGCAGTCTCTGGATGGTCTTTCCTTCCATCTCAGCTCCGAACTTTGCCTCTTCCATGGTATTTTGTTCCCTATTCTAAGAAGGAGTGAAGTATCCATACTTTGGTCTTCCTTCTTCTTGAGTTAAAACTTGCCCTTTTTACTGCACATCCTAGAGGCCTAAAAGCTCTGTTGCCTATAAGCTCAGTTTAGATTTCCCCCACAAGAGATTTAAGAATTTAAGAGGAAACAAGACAGGGCTGGAGAGATGGTTCAGTGGTTCAGAGCACTGGCTGTTCCTCCAGAGGACCCCCACATGGTAGCTCACAACTGTCTATAACTCCAGCTTCAGGAGATCCAACACTGTCACACATACATGCAGGAAAAATACCAATTCACATGCAATAATAAATAAATCGTCTAGAAAGAAAGAGGAAACAAGACACTGTTTGCTTCTGCTCACAGCCATCTATGTGTTTGGCTTCTGAGAGACAGGCACATGAGGCTTGGCCAACAGCTTACGGGTATCTTGTAACTTTCTCACTCACTGCCCTGTGACTCACCAGACAATCCTGTTTCCTTTCTTTCTGATGGTGCAGCTACTAGGGGTGGATTCCATAATTGATGTTCTCCGCACCCTCTTAATGTATAATGAGTGCCTAATCCCCATGTCGAACTTCTACTTCAAATACTCAGAGTGGTCTATTAGTCAGAGAAACAGCCCATGGAAAAGCATGTTGTATTTAGAAGGAGGTTTGTGATAAGAAATTGACCCTAACCATTTTGGAGGAGACTGCCAAGTCCCAACACCTGCAAAGTGTATTGGTGAGCCAGAGACTCATGGGGGTTTAAGACATAGTGCTAGAGCACACTCCAAAAGCCCGGAGCTCAGAGAGCCGGGACCTGAAGCTTCAGTGTGAGGGATAACAGGTGTGGAACCCAGGAAAACCTCTGACTCAGCAAGGGGAAAAAGCAGATGTGCTGGCTTAAAGGTGGTCAGGCAGAGAGGCAGTTGCCTTGTTTCATTCAGTTGTTGAACTGAGTGGGTGAGCCCCACCCACCTGAGGAAGGATAATCCCTTAATTCAGTCTATTAATTTAAAAGTCAATCCCATTCATAGAACATCTACACAGAGATACCCAGAATGGTTTGACTCAGTCTGACCCTGCAGTTCAATCAAGTTGGCACATAAGATTAACTATCGCCAGTAGATTCTGATCTGGGCCTGTCTGTGGTTGGGGGTTGGTGCTTTTCTCACGTACCACAAAGATAAGCCGCCCTCCTACCTAGAATCAACTGTTTCCTTTACCATGTTGCTCATATTTGATTTCTGAGGACTTAAAAACAAACAAACAACTGATTTTATATAGGAGTAAAGGATGAAGGCGAGTAGGGGTGTGGAAACACCAATGAACAGTGTATTTCTTCTTTTCCTCCCCCGCCCCCTCCTCCTTCCCCCTCTTCTTTCCACCTTCTCCTCCTTGTGTTCTTTCTTTTGGGATTTCTTGAGACAGGTTCTCACTATGTAGCTTTGGCTGTCCCAGAACTCCCTATGTAGACCAGGTTGGCCTTAAACTAACAGAAATCCACCTGCCTCCTCTTCCCAAGTGCTGTGATTAAAGGTGTGTGCCACTGTGCCCAGCCAGTTTTTCTTCTAAAGGATCGCAGAACCATGCAAGCCATTAAAATCCATGACACATTCTTACCTTTTCCCTTCATCACAACCCTTCTCAAGTCAGTGAGAGATGTATGCCTATGTGGTCCCCATAGCATCCCTTGTAAGCTAAGGACATATCTACCTCACCTGTCCTCAGGTAGAACCAGAAAGTAAGAAATGGGTTAGCTATATTCTAAGCATCCTTCTCTCCTGTTGCCTGTGTTCTTGGGACACCTCTTTGTATAAAGTCAAAGAAAAAAGCTCTTTAGGGACTAAACAGGACTGGATTCATGTACACAGTCACAGAGCAATACTTGAAGGACATGTTTTTTATGATGCTATCTCTCCTAATCCCTATCGCGTACTCTTGGACATTTTAAAAGACAGTCCTCTACCGTAGGGAGTTTTTGGCTGCCACCCTATCCTCAGAGTCAAGGGGAGTTTGCATCTAGGAGATGGTGTCTGGGACTCAGGCATGATCTTCACATTATTTTAAAGAATGTTTTTATTTTTAATTCTCTCTCTCCCTCTCTCTCTCCCTCTCTCTCTCTCTCTCTCTCTCTCTCTCTCTCTCTCTCTGTGTGTGTGTGTGTGCGTGCGTGCGTGGGTGTGGGGTACACAAGACTGACAAAGTTTGCAGATTCCCTGGAGCTGGAGTTGTAGTCAATTGTGAGCTGGCCACTGTGGGGTACTGGGAATTGAACTCTGGTCCTTCACAAGAGCAATAAGTGCTCTTAACCACAGAGCCATCTCTCTAATCCCAGGCTATGGTCTTTTAGGAAATGATTGCAACCTGACAAACTATATATGAAATTTCTTAGATTATAAGATGAAGGCATGTGGATCTATCCCTGTTCAACCATTGATACTTTTAGGCCTCAGGAAGACAAGGATGTATGTGTGAATATATGTCCGTGCATGTGTGCATGAGTGTGTGCGTGAGTGCGTTGCACCTTGCAATGAGGAAGATGGTCTCTCACTCTCAGTCTCCTGTAGAGATCTACTTAATGCCTGGCTTTAATGAAAGTTGGACGTTTGAACTACTGAAGCCACTGAGCATGCTTGGTAAAAAGTCCTTAATGAGACCACCTTATTATTATCTCTCTTTTTTTTCCACACAGGATTTCTCTGTGTAGCCCTGGTTGTGCTGGCCCCTGCTCTGTAGACCAGGCTAGCCTTGAACTCAGAGATCCACCTGCCTCTGGGGTTGAAGGTGTGTGGCATTGCCTGGCTATTATCTTATCTCTCATTGTCTGTCATGTCTTCCCTTCACAGCCCTTGCTGACTTTTACCACGTTGTTCTGTCTTCTTTCTATCTTAGTCTTCCCTGTTCTCCTGGCAGACTCTTCTACACTATTCTAGGTCTCCTGTCTTATCTCCCCATTATAGCATCTTAGATCAGAGATAGACTTCCAGTCATTGCGTTATCTCCCTATGTACTCCAATAGACTACTCATAGTTGCCAATATCTTTTCTGATTTCTTTCAACTTTTTACCCTTAAACCATTAGTAGAAAATTAGAATTCCATTATATGGTTTTATAAGCCCTACAATCATAATGGAATTTATTTTATCTTATCTTATTTTTGTGCCCATGGGGGATTGAACCTGAGGCCTCATAACATGCTAAACAGGTTCTCTGTCACCAGGCTAACTGCCTAAAATAGCATTTTAAAAACACTGGGAGAATGTCTTAGCAGGTGAGAGCGGGCTCACTAAATGGGCTGAGATGACCCTGCATCCTGAAGGGATTTGACACCAGCCAGGGAGACAACCAGAAAAGACCATCAGCTGACATCCATTCAGGTTGGACCAGTCACAGCCTGCAAGCTCACTTCACTTCCAAAGTTACTCACTATTCCAGCACATACCGTTGGCCTTCCCAGTGATTTCATAGGTGATTGCTAAATAAGACTAAAAGGGGGAACCTTTAAATAACAGCCTGATGGAAGAAAGGCTATTTCTGTTCTAAAGTACATGAGTGTTCTTTAATGCCAAGGCCGCAAGTGAATTGACAATGGTTGAAAATGACTTGAAACTATATTTTATAGCGTTCACTTCAGCCTTTTCAAATTTCATTTTTCTCATCGATCGGATACGGTGATAGTACTTCTTGCTAACTTCTCAGTTGCCGTGACGATTAGAGATAATGCTTGTCTGTGTCCATTCCTCTCATTCCCCTAGCATGCAGAAGGACCTTCCATGCTGGGGCTGTTAGGACACTGCCTAGGACACGGTAGGTGCTCAGCGAAAGGTGACGCAGAGGAAGTCAAAATGGTAAATTATTTTCTCATATCCAATACTTCAAATATTTTTCTCGTCAGCAAATTTAATTTTGAATAAAGACTTTCCCAGCTCTTTGGGTTTTCACCAAGAGTGCAGGCACTAGGCTACATGTATTAGTTTTAAAAAACATGAAAGTAAAAGCAGCTATGACCTGAAAAAACAGAATACATGATTGTGTACCAATTGAGTATCTTTTTAAAGGAAAAAATATTTTATGTTTAGCCTGCATTTATGTCTGTGCACCAGCCTGGTACACACAGACACCAGAAGAGGGTGTTGGATCCCCTGAAACTAGAGGTACTGACAATTGCGAGCTTTCATGTGGATGTGGGGGATCTAACTCCGGTCCTCTGAAAGAGCAGCAAATGCTCATAACTGCTGAACCATCTCTCCAGCCCCATCTTTTTTTCTTTTTGAGACAGGGTCTTGCTTTGTAGTCTTAAATCCACAATTGTCTTTCCACACTTCCAGAACTAAGATCATTGGCACGAACCATCATACATAACTTTAGTGTGTGTTAAAGAATAATTCTCTTATGTTTGGCCTTAGTTCAATCTCAAGCAACACTGGATGATGGCCACATCATGACATGTTTAGTTTTCAGTCAATTTTTTAAATTTTCTTTGTGCATGCACATATTTGTATACGGATGCCCTGTGTGTATGAGTTCATGTGCACACATGTGTGGAGGCCAAAGGTGGATGTCAGATATCTTCCTCAATCACTTTCCACTTTAAGTTTTGAAGCAGAATCTCTCAGTTGCTAATGTGGTGGATCCTTCATCTCTACCTCCCCAGAACTGATCTAATAAACATGGATATTTTTTACATGGGTTTTGGAGCTTTAACTCAGATATTTGAGCTTGCATAGCAAGCAATTTACTGGCTGGGCCATCTCTCTAAGCCCACACAAATACTTTGAGCAAAATAATCATGTATTTAATCCATATCACACCACTAAATGAGTAGATATCAGTTCGTTTTTTACTCAGATTGTTTGGCTCTGAGCATCTTTAAAGAAAGGTGTATATTTGAGCTAACAGACTCACAGGACACAGTGCTTTGTCATTTAGCTTCATTGCACCTCTGACTAGGCAGAGCAGTCATGGAAAAAAATGGTGTAGAGGAAATATCACTGCACTAGCAAGCAGAGACTGAATACCGGGACAAGGACAGGGCAAAGACATTCGAAGATGCCTTTTAGGCCTCATGTGACCTATTTCCCTAACATGGCCTCATCTTCCAGATTTCTCCTTTCTCACAAGAGCCTATACAGTGGGTTAATCCACTGACAAATGAAAAGATCCAGTCTCCAGGACCCAGCCTCTTCCTGAAAGCCCTACCACTGCTAGCATTGAGGACCAAGCCACATATGAGTCTTTGGGAGACAGTTCACATCCAAGCCATGGCCTTTTGCTCATGACCAACCTGAGCAAATTAATGTTAATATATAAAGGAGAAAAAAAAAACCTTCACTGTATCAACTTTAATGAGGTTAATCAAGATTATGCAGGTACATCATTTGTCTCTGTAAAGCTTGGCAGGACTTTTGTTGTTTAAAGAAATGTGTCTAGTGACAGAGCAAAGCTCTTACAGCAGCTGATCAGCTAATGGCAGTGAGATCGGCTTCTGCAGATAAGGGGAGACGCATCATCGTGTTGCTAAAAATACACATCAGCATTTGGCTCATGGGTAGCAAATGGGCTGACATAGGAGCATACGCACGAGGCTAATAATACCTTGCACAGTCGCTGTGACAAGGTGCCCTAGGACAGTCAGAATCACAGACCACCATTTCTTAGCTGTCAGATTCCCTCCTTGACAAACCTGAAATAGCACGGATGGCTTTCCCACCTACTAGGGACATCGGAGGAATAAACGCAAAGCCACCAATGGGAGAGTGGGAGAAAATGCTCATGGAACTTGGGACCTGATAATCAAGGAAGATAGATGACACCTTATACAGTTTTTCATCCTCAAAATAGATGACTGTAACTAGGAGCATTTATCTTGATACAGTAAAACTAGATGCAGTTGACTATGATTTATTGTCACCTCATACTCAAATACCAATCACTGTATCTTCTTTAATTTTAGCTTTAAATTTATTCTTTGAAGTTTCATGTATACGCAGTGTGTTATATCCCTACTCATTCCTCCCGCCATTGCTCCCTAGGATTTCTTATCCTATGTCTCTCCCAATCCGTGTGTGTGTGTGTGTGTGTGTGTGTGTGTGTGTGTGTGTTCATCCTTTCTAATCTTGAATCTACATTGAGATTAGTATAATACAAGTAATCTGTTGTAAATACTTGCCATCCAATCTTGTGTTTTCCTTATTCTAAAATAAAATGGTTAATTATTCACAGATAAGAGAATCCTCTTGCAGTCAATCGGAGGTCCTGGGTGTTATAATCTTGGTGATTACAGTAAGAGCTTTTGAGATTTCTACTGCAGTTGCTCTAACTGACTATCAGGCATTCTGCATGGAGCTGGGATCTTGGGCTTTGCCTGCACTGGGAGTGTTTACTAGAGGAGTGAGCTCAGTGGGTGTCCCTGAGATGAAACCCATTCTTCTGCATCAGGACTTGAAAGTTTTTAGCCATGTGATGTGAGTTGTTATTTCACCATGTAAGTTCAGACCAGCCAGTCAGCGTATGGATTGGGTGTCTGTCATTCATTTTGCCGGGCTGGGCAGATGGGGAGGCCAGGCTGTCATGCAGCCTGGGTACTTTGCATCCAGGCCTGTGGAGGCGGAGATAGATGTGGTTTGTCCCTCAGAGTAACTTCTTTCGGGCTGAGATGGCCTCAACTCAATCACTAGACACAGGTTGCCTCTGGAAAGGCCATACTGGTTAGTTTGATGTAGTTATTCTGCAGGAGACAAATGATTTATGAGTCCCAGACACCTCCTGCCTTGTAACTCTCAAGTGGTACTATTTAAAAATATCAGAAATTATTGGGCTGGAGAGATGACTCAACTGTTAAGAGCACTGGTTACTCTTTCAGAGGACCTGGGTTCAATTCCCAGCACCCATACAGTGGTTCACAACCATCTGAACCTCTAGTTTCAGAGGATAAAATGCCCATTGTGGGCACTGGGTACACACATGGTACACAAACATAAATGCAGGCAAAACACTCATACAGATAAAATAAAAATTAAAAATATATCACAAATTTTTGTCATCTGCTTATATTTGCTAAGTGACAGCCACTAGAAACAAGTCACTGGCTAGCTAATATCTTACAAGGGTAGCCCATAAGGGTACCTGAGCTTTATAATGCTTTCAAGAATGCCCCAAATCACTGATGTAATTGTTAACAAAATTGCTATAATTAGAGCAACATCACAAGGGTTCAGTGAGAAGAAAGAAAGGAAGTTACAGAAGATGCATAAGGCCCTCCTTTGTCTTCAGAAAGAGATGGCAAGGGCTGGGAAGATAATTCAGTTGGTAAAGTGCTTGCCTTGTAAGAGTGAGGACCTGAGTGCAGTACCTAGAACCCACCTTTGAAAAGCCAGGTGTGGTGGTGTGTGTTTGTCATCTGGTCAGGCAGAAACAAATGGGTTGCTAGGATTCACTGACTAGTCAACTTAGCCTACTTGACAAGTTCTAAACCAATAAGAGATCCCATTGAGGGGGAAAAAGATGAAGTTCCCTTAAAGAACAACATCCAAGGTTGTTTGTTTTCTTGCTTCACATGCACTCATTCTCTCTCTCTCTCTCTCTCTCTCTCTCTCTCTCTCTCTCTCTCTCTCTCTCCCTCTCCCTCTCCCTCTCCCTCTCCCTCTCCCTCTCCCTCTCCCTCTCCCTCTCCCTCTCCCTCTCCCTCTCCCTCTCCCTCTCCCTCTCCCATACACATACACAAAGAGACAGAGAGAGACAGAGAGAAACAGAGACAAAGAGACAGAGAGACAGAAAGACAGACACAGAGACAGACACAAGAGAGACAGCCACATGGATGAAAATTCCAGGATAACGTCCAGATCCCCAGCCCTGTTGTCTCCTATAATGCTTGCCATTTAGTCAATTAAATGCCAAGTTGGCACCCCTGGAAAGGGTTTATATAGATGTAATTAAGGTCCCAAGTTACCTGAACTTGAAACAAAGTTGATTATCCTGGAGTGTTTAACCTAAGGACATATGCCCTTTAAATCGGTATCTAGCACCAAACAAAGCCAGAGATTTAAAGGGGACAAGAATTTGACGTGGGATTTCAGTCCTAGGTTAAAATCGAAGGGCTCCAGAAGTGCTAGCCATCCGTGGGAGCATGGAAATGGGGGACCTTAGAACTATGAGAACCAAATTTGCTACAACCATATGACCCTGAAATAGGACCCTGAACTTCAGGATGGCTCTCAGTCTTGCCTTCTTTTGACTTGAGCCCAAGCAGAGAATCCAGCTCAGCTCTGCTCAGACTCCTATCCCATGGGGACTTGAAATGAGCTGATGGTGTTTTCAGCTGCTCAGCTCAGAGAAATGTTTATGCTGCAGTAAAAAAATAAAGCAGAAGGGAATTTGAGATGTGGAAATCCAGCATAGAAAGCGGGCTGTGGAGAATGGGAGGGTAGGTGGGAAGAACCAGCAATGGCCTTTCCTATATCCAGGTACGTATATTCTCTATTATACCCCTTTAAGGGTGGGTTCTGTAACGAACACCTTTGACTGAAAAAGTAAGAGACGATCTACCTACGGCAGCGTCAACTGGTGCAGTTGTTGAATAATATTGCTGTGGATTCTATTTTCTGACTCCCTGCCATTTTCAATGTGTTGGGTTTTGTTTCCCTATGTTGTGGTCATAAGGTGGCTGCTCAGAGGATTCCACAAATTAAAGCTGGGAACAAAGAGAGCGAGCAAAGGGCTTTGCCTACCGAGTCTGATCTTTTGTATGGGAAAGTGAAAGGTGCTTAGAAAGTCAGCGCCATCACTAACTGCTTTTTCTGACTATCTATGGTTTAGTACCTTGGGGAATCAGCTTGTACAGGCTGCTGGCCATAGTTGCGTTTGCTGCCAGGAGCTGGTATAGATCCCTCTCGTGAAATGAAAAAACTCAAAGTCATTTTCATAGAAGAGAGAGAGGCTAGAGTGGCTTTTTCTATAAAGAGTGGCTATGGACTAGATAACAGATGGCTTTCTCCACAGTCAGAAAGAACATTTATTGTCATTGATCCAACAAATGTGTGTTGAGCATCAATCAGGGTGTGGCCGGAGGATTATAAACATAGGTGTGTATCACTGCATATGTGTGTATGCTGGAAATGGAGGAGTATACAGAAGTACAAATAATATTAATGAAGATTGCTTTACATCTCCCCAAAAAGTCTCTTTTGGGTGCTAGAGAGATGTTGTGATGTGTAAAGTGTTTGCTGAGCAAGCCTGAAGCTCTGAGTTCAGATCCCAGGATCAATTCCTGCAACTCCAGAGCTGGAGGCAGAATAGAGAGAGACAGGTGGGCCTCTGATGCTAGTTGAAACTCAAGCTCTAGGTTAGGTGGAACATCCTAGCTCCAAAAATAAGGTGGGGAGTCTGGTCCCCACATATGCAATCCTATGTGTGTGTGTGCCCTCCCCCCCACGCAAACATGTGTTGACCACAATATATTTCTTACCACAGTCATACTAGATGAGTCACAAAAACATCAATAACAGGCCCTAAGAAAACAGATATTGATTTGTTCTTTTAGAAAAGATAAAATGTTTTAACTGGTGGGAAAGATGCTCAGAATAAACTTCTAGGAAATATTAAATTATTGATCAATGTCTTGAACTAAATCTGGGCAAGAGTTGTTTCTCACAATGCTTAGATAACAGGAATTGAATACTGAGTTCACCCATGTTCATATGCAGCTAGATACTTGGGACATAGAAGTAGCTTTGATTTACTAGCCCAGCATCCAGGAGACAGACACAGGTGTCTCTGTGAGAGTGAGGCCAGCCTGGTCTATAAAGCTTGTTCCAGGAGAGCCAGGGCTGCATGGAAAAACCCTGTTTTGGAAAACAAAAACAAAACAAGTCACTGGGCAGTGGTGGTGCATGCCTTTAATTCTAACAATTGAGGAGGCAGAGGCAGGGCGTTCTCTGAATCTGAGGCCAGCCTGGTCTACAGAGTGAGTTCCAAGACAGCCAGGGCTACACAAAGAAACCATGTTTTAAAAACCAACATAAATAAGCAAGCCAACAAACAAATGGAAAAAAAAATCCCAATTCAGCAGGAAATACTAAAGGAGCTTCGTTTAGGTCCCTCTCAAATGCGTGGACATTTCTTTGTGCAAGAGACGAGTAGAGACTGTGATACTTGATGTGCCTGACAGCGGGACTCCTGGTGGACTTCCCAGAACTCAGGATTTCTAAAGATGGAGTGTGGGAAGAATAATGCTAGTGTGCTTTTCCAGGAAATGATGCTTCTGAAAGAAATGTTAAAGAATAAAAACCGCATCTTCAACTATCTAAGCATAATGCCTGCGTGATGTTGCATGAATCGTCTTTCATTTTCACCCAGCTTTTCCTCCGTTGATAAGCCTGCTTTATTCTCCAGGCCTCCAGGAGGAGGGCTGGTTAACACTGACCCCATGTAGCTGTGGACTCCTGTAAAGCAGTGGTTCTCAACTTCCCTAATGCTGAGACCCTCCACACAGTTCCTCATGTTGTGGTGACCCCCAACCATAAATTTATTTTGTTGTTACTTCATAACTGCAATTTTGCTACTGTTATGAATTTTACTATAAAAATCTGATATGCAGGATAGCTAATATACAACCTCTGTGGAAGGGTCATTCCACCCCCAAAGGGGTCATGGCCGTTGGTGTAGCTTTTTCGTCTACTTTATTGGGTTCTTATCTACCACCCTTGCGACACTTATTCCATCCCAACCCCCCAACACTAGGTAAGAGAGTAAGAAGCTTAGAGGGGAAAGGAGGCATAGACCTCTTTATACTACTTCCTGCTGAGTAGGGGAGTCAGGCTCTTTGGGGCAAAACCAAATCTTCTCCATCATCAGGAACTCTCCAAACAGCAATCCAGGGAAACAGCAACCCAGCAATCCAGCAATAGCGAAAGCATCAGCTGGAACCAGAAGTAGGTGGGGCAGCTGTAAGGAGGCAGGGCATCAGCAAGGAGGTGGGCCCCAGCAGGCAGGCAGTGAGGCAAGCAGCAGGGGGGCAGCAGCAGGCCCCTCCCCCAGGCTCCACCACTTACACCCTCTCCAGACTATACACCAACTATCTGCAGCTGGTAAAATAAACGCCCCTCCCTAGAGCATGTGACAAAATGACAGTCAGTTGCTGTGGATAGTCCGAAGCAGCCCCATATCCCACACTTGGAACCAAAACAAAACACATTCAGATAACATTAACTGAGTTCCCAGAGAAACCAAGGTTCTCAGCGAACACAGCTTCCACTATAGGCCTTGTAGTACTGTCCTCCATGAGCCCTGCTGTGGCTTCTGGTGACTGCAGTTGTCAGGTTTCCAAGCCGTCCAGGCCCACGAGTTCCTCCTGTGCCACTCACCCCGTTAGCTTCTAACTTTACGAGAGCTCGTTCATTTAAGTGCTTGAACTTTCTCTTTTGAAAAAGTACTGAACTAGATTTGGTTTTATGGATTTAGAGACTTTATTGATAGATACTTTAAATGACATAAAATTCACCTATCTGAAATATAGTATTTGATGGATTCTAGTGCATCTATACATTTGTGTTAGCTTCTGTCACTAAAATAAAATACTCAGGAAAACCAACTTAAAGGAGAGTACATTCATTTGAGCTTCTGGTTGCAGAGTTTCCAGTCGTGGTCACTCGCAGTATTGCTTTGGGTCTGTGGTGAGGAAGAACATAAGGCTGAAACAAGTGGTGATCAAGATGTTTACCTCTTGGTGGCCAGGAAGCAGAAAGAGAACAAAGAGGTCTTGTCCCTGTCACATATGCCTTTCAGGAACACCCCCATCCTGGCCACTGGCTGACTTCTTCACCATCTTCAATTGACACCATCAGTTGGGGACCAATCCTTTACCATCTGAGCCCTAGGGGAACACTCTATATCCAAATTAGGATGCAATTGTGAACACACATATCACAATGTGGGGTCACAGGTACATGCTACTCATCTGGTAGAGATGTATCCATCTTGACCCAAACCTTAGTCTGCCTTTCTGTGTAAGGTCTTTGGAGTACACCTGCTCATCCAGAGGCTTCTGGATTCCTAGTTTGGAAGATACTCAGGTGTCTCATAAAGAGATATAACCAACTCAAAAGTCGGTTAAACGTAACATTGGTCATTGTCTGTTTTTTTTAAATATTTGCTTGTCAGGCAGGTAAAAATGATATCTGTTTTAATTTGTACTTTTGTCATTACAAAGGTTTATCATCCTATTTATCCTTTTGCTATGAATTATTTAATTATATTCTTTTATTCATTTCTATTAATTTTCTAGTCTATGGCCATACCACTCTGAACGTGCCCGATCTTGCCTATTCTTTTTTCTATGGATTTTCTTATTTGTTTATGGGTTCTGTTGCACACAAAAAACCCATACAATGTATGACAGGTTCTTTTTTTTTTTTCCCAGTTGCCAGTTCTTTTTAATTTTACTTTTTCTATGTGTAGGGCCAGGAGCCATGGAACCAGGAGGAGCCAGTCCAGAGCGAGAGTGGTGTGGAGACATGTCCAATTTGGAAAATCTCATCCTGTGATCTGCAGGAGCAGGATTGCTCACCCGCTGCTTCGACCTGCATGTTCCAGCACACATAGCCCTGTATAGATTATATGCTAGAATGAACATATAAGAGAAATATGAGATGTTTTTCTTTCTGATTTTGGGTCACCTTGCTTAATTTTTATATATATTATATATTTCATTATATATAATTATATATTACATATATACTATACATGTATTATATAATTATATATAATATAATACATAGTCATATATAATTATATAACATATGATTATATATGTATATATGAATATATGTATATTGTGTACGTATATATGTGAAGAGATAGGCTCATGCTATCCATTTATATTTTTTATATATTATTTATATATTAAAAATCCATCTATATTTTTTCTGACATCTTATGAATCCAGTTTTTAAATCTTAGTATCAGTTCATCTGTAATTTATCTGAAAGTGAGGTGAGGATTTAACTCTGTATTAGTTACCTTTCTTGTCACTGGACAAACTACTAGACAGAAGCAACCTCCGAGAAGAAGAGTGTGCTCTGGCTCACGGGCCAGAGGCTACTGTCTGTCATGGCAGTGAAACATGATGGTGGGTGGGGCTTGCAGGTGTGGAAGTGAGACTGCAGTCCACAGTGACTGGTTAGATGGCAGCAGTCAGGAAGAAGTGGGGATTCAGGTAAAGCAGGGCCCAGCTGTAGCCCTCTCCTCAGCAACTCATTTCCAACCAAAACCACCTCCTACAGGTCCCACAGTCTCCCAGAGTAAAGTCACAATATCCTTTTATCTCTTCGTTCCTGATAACCATGCTTTGTATCTTCTTTGGGATGATTTATTTAATTTTGCTATCTCAAACCTGAGTGGACCTCAGTGGACATGAGGATATGTAAAAACCACACACACTCAAAAGGCATTTTATAATACTTGACATCTTTTTGGTTAGTGTGTCTTGGGTAGGAGTGCTCCTGACATTGACGGATTGATTGATTGATTGAAGGCCAGCGATGTTGCTGAACATTCTTCAATACCCAGCAAACCTTCATACAACAAAGAATCATGGCTCTAAATTCCAATGTTGCCAAGGTTAGGAAATACCTCCATACCTAATGGTCTCATGATTTAAAAAGCATTTCAAAAATGAAGGTGGTCTTGGGTGCTATTTTGGTGGCTATGACTAAGTAACTAGGGTATATCAATATCTTAGACTCGTAGCAGTTAAGTGTACTTATCTTGGTGTAATTCCCTTTGTATTGAGTCTACACTATGCTAGTTGAGGTTCTAAGATCTATTATTTATTGCTTCTCAAATACTGTGACATTATCTGTTCACACTTTCTTTTGCTCATTTATACTGCTGGCTAAGGATATAAGCATCCTATGGTATATCCCAGTCTCATGCAATGAGCTGTTCATCCCCACATGCCAAGAGCATCCAGGCTTGGAGACACTGTAGGACATTGAGCCTCCCAGAATCTTCTCCATTTCTCTGATTGGTTCTCTGATCACCCAATGATTTGGTGTGATTTAAGCCTTTGGTTTTTCTCTCTGCTTCTGAGAATATATCCTATTCCTTACCGACTGCAACTCTAAATGTCCAGTCATAACAAGGGTGTTATTGAAGAGACATGCTTCAGTTTTCCAAGTCCTTCTGCTTTGCAGAGGACCTTCGTTCCTCATTGTGTATGTATATATCTCCTCATTCATAATAAAAGCATTTCTTTCCCAGCTTGGGACAAAAAATAAGCCAATTAGTCTGCCTCAGGACAACAATAAAGATGCTATGAAGACAGCTCGGAAGTTGGTTAGATAGACCCCACGCATTTTGACTGACGTGTAAAAATGGATGAATTTGCTGGAAAGACTTTGAGAAGAATGCGCCTCTATGAAAACCTGCTCACAAAAGAGCACCTGCTTCCCCAGGGCTCAGCCTTCCCAACTACTCAAGCCCAAGAGTACCAGCCTCTGTTAGAGTCAGGGACAGACCTTAATGATGCCTATAGGATGATAGTTTTGTACACATGCAGACTTTAAGAGTTATAGTTGTCAGAGTCACACATAGATTTCAAAGGAATACCTGTGAAGCCAGTGAGTAAGATGGTCAGAATCTCTGTGGAGTTGTCCAAGCTCATAGGAGGTCATACCATGACAACACATGCTCCAGATATTGAAGGATGGGGCTTTGGGACCAACTGTCTGCTGGCTTTCTGTCTAGCGCTTTCTGATTCTTCCTTGTTATCCTTCTACTCTTCCCCTTTGAAATGGGAATGTTTACTCGGTGCCATTGAATTTTGGGATTATGAAGCTTGTATTGGAAGCATAGCTGTGTGTTTGTATTGAATCTTAGAGGAGACCTTGAACTTGAGCTTTAACCAACTGAAATCGTTAAAAAGCCTAAGGAATATTAAGTAAGAAACAAATTCATTATGATATAGAGATGAGCCCAAGTGCAGGACATGATGGTCAGCATATGAGATGTCTCCCAAAGGCTTCTGTATTAGTTGGTAGCCAGTTAATGACTTTTGGGAAATAATTGGAACCCAGTGGTTTTTGATCCCATCAGTAGACTCAAAATACAATGGCATTGTGGGAAGATGATGAAAAATAGGAGGTAGGGTACACTTAGGTATCTGTCTTTGGGGTCTCGTATCTCACCCTCATACCTTTCTATATCCCTCCTTTCTGAGTTCCACCCTCCATGAAGTAGATTCTGACACATACTCCTGACACCATGCTACTGTCTCACTAGAAATAATGATGTCAACCATGATAGACTGAAACCATAAACAAAATAAGCCCTTCCTCCCTCGTTTTGTCACAAAGATGAAAAGTCTGATAAATACACACACCTTTTGAGTTTCAGAAGAGTACTTCTCTCCTGCCATCTTTGATCAAAGTGGATGTGATGTGAGTCTTGCCTTTGTAAGAATTAAAATTTTCTACATTTCTCTGACCCTGACTCAGGCCCAAGAAAACTAACAAAAGGTCTTATCTATTCACAGTGATAGTCTTACACTAAATAATTTTGGTGTGTTTATTTTTTATTTCTTATGTATATGAGTGCTTTGCCTGAATGTATGTATGTGACCCTAAACAACTTAAAATACATTCTTCAATGACATTTGAAAGATACTCTACAGAAAGAGATGAGCTTGAGGTCTGTGAGAGAGAGGCAAACAAGAAATTCTGAGCTTTATATATAATTCCTGGGGACTGGATCTTATATCAATTGCCTGTCTATTAGTTATTATGGATCTTAAATGCCAACCTAGAGAAAGTATATTATAGTAATTTGAAATGGTTCATATCTGTAATACAAATGGACACAAACCTAATTTTCTAAGAACAGTTGTAACTACCAAACTGCTTTTCATCTGAGGGAAATAAAACTGATAGTAACCCCTAAGACATTTCTGGAACATTCTCCTCTGTAACATGAAAATATCTTGATTATTTATAGGCTTTAACCCCTCAAACAATGTGTGAGTCCATCCCACAGTACTGTCATCAGAAAGACAAACCATGTCAAAAAGAAGGAGCGGCGTATTAATAGGAATTGCAAAGCAATCCAAATACACTCTGCAAGGACTAAAACAAAACTCCAGAAAACCCAAAGTATGTCTCTGTCTCTGGGAGAGGCAGTGGCCCATGGCATCACCTACCTTGTGGGGCGGAGGAAATCATTCTCGTGTCTTGTAACATACCGTGAAGTCTGGCTCCTTTCCCATATTGTTCTGAGATCTTTAACAGCACAATTCAAAGGAAAACTCGGGGCCAATGGGTCAGGGCTAGCTTGGTGCAACCTTTCACATTTCCAAGATTATTTCAGTCTCTCTCTCTTCTCTCTTTCTCTCTCTCTCTCTCTCTCTCTCTCTCTCTCTCTCTCTCTCTCTCTCTCTCTCTCTCTTCTCTTCTCTTCTCTCTCTTTCTCTCTCTCTTTTTCTGGAATCTTTCTTTTATAAAGTTGAACCAATAATAATAAAATCTGTGAAAATGAAATACATTGTAAGAAACACATTTCTACAGGACCCACAATGAGGGGGCCTTCTTAAGGGCTGGAAACAGATTCCCGACCCTTGAAAGTGCAGCTTCCAGGATGGTCATGTGGCTGGTTTATTTGGATTGACCTTCTTCCTCTCTCTATTTCTTTTTCTCTATTCTGCACCTCTTCTGTGTTCTGCCTCTCTCTCTGTTTCCTCGGCCCTCATGCTGGCTTCTATTACAAAGCCTCCACTGCTCAGAGCAGACACGATCCCAGCTTTAACAGAAGGTCATTGCCAACAAAAGAATTCTGGTTTGTGTTTGTGTGTGACACAGTTCTGCTTAGGGACGCACAGGGGCTCCAAGAGGCACATGATGCCTCCCAGCTGTGTGGCACCCTGTGTGGATACAATCAGCCTTGGCTGAAGAGCATCACAAAATCAGAAGTGACTTCTAGGAATGGGGTCCACCCTTGCCGGTCTGTGACCTAGTCTTTGAAACATAAGAAGAAAGACTGAGGTGTTCTCTAAAGCCCTCCACATTGTGTTTCTATCTATTCTTAAAGCCTTCCCCAGACTTCAGGCCTGTCAACGGGGGAGTGAGGAAGGACACAGCCATGGTATAAAGATGATGGGCAAATATTCTCCATGCTCCACAGCCCAGAACTTCCCATGAGTGCTTGACATTTTCACCCTTGAGTCATCCGTTGTCATAACCCAGTCATTAATCTGGTAGCTTTAGGATGTCAGCCGCCCAGTGACTTGACAGAATTTCCAGGCTTACTTTTATCAAGTTGGAAAATGATTGACTTTTGAGGCTGGGGAGGCAGCTTAGTGGCTAAGTGGCTCTTGCAGGAGGCCAGAGTTTGGTGCCCAGAACTGACATGAAAAAGCCCTCAAATACCTTTGACTCTAGATGCCAGGGATCTGGCCTCTGCAGGTACCTGCATTTACACACACACACACACACACACACACACACACACACACACACACACACACACACACAGACACACACACACACACACACAGACACACACACGTATCTTTAATGTTTTTTTTAATGATTGACTTTTGAGCTTTCAAGTAGCAATGCATAGAATCTTTAAGCCTATAATGCTAAAATGATTCTTTTCTGTGCATTCATTAGAAAAAAAATATATTATTCAAAGATCACTTGTTATCATTTCCTGTCCTCAGAAGGACCTGCCATATCAAGACTGAAAAATGTTGCACGTCCTTGAATTACCTTTGAGGGAATTCCATTTTGAAGAAATAAGCCTGTATCATGTATTTTGTCTCTTCAGCAACATAAACTTCATCCCCAAATAATTTCCCATATTCAATTACCAGAGCCAGGACTGGGTCCAGCTCTAATTGACTCCAGGAATATTTTATTTTTCCATTTAAAAAGATAATTGAATTCACTGCCATATGTTTACCAGGGGCCGTTCTCTGATGTTGGCCCCAATGTTCCTCTCTCCTCTCAACCAGGTGTGGTTTCCCAGGAACCCTGGGACTCACCCTCTGCTCTCATCTCTGCTGTCTTAGGTTTAATCTTCTTTTTGGAATGGCATCTATTCTTCTGTGGGTTTTTTTTTTCTCCAGTGTCTTTCTCTTTTTGGTAATCATTGAAGTATTCACGCTTGAATTGAAACAGTGAAGTCAGCTTTTAATGCTAGATCAAAAATATCAGAGAGGAGTTACCAATTTCATGGATCACGAGGTAATGGTATCAATCTGGGGTGCTTAAGAGATACCAGAGTCTTCTGACCCAAATGTAAACTCCATTGGCCTTGAAGTAATTTTCCCCATATCTGATGACTGAGGGTCCTTCTTAAGCCTTTGCTTGGAGTTTTTCAGGCCAGTGACTGTGATTGCTGACTTTCATTCTTAAGAAAACAGAATTTGGGAGTTTTAAGAGCGTACACATTTGAACAGCAGGTGACTCAGAAGGATGCGTTCTAGGAAAACAAACAAACAAACAACGACAAAACCCAAAATGTCCTCATCTATCATATAAGAATTCAAGGAACTCTTCTTTCTGTTAAAAGAGATTGGCTTCTGTCATTGAGCTTTGAGATTCGTCAACGCCCACTGTATCGGCCAGCTATGGTTTGTGTGATAAAAAAAAAAAAAAGCAATGCCTTAAATAAATATCTAGCATCTCTTGAGTTTCGGCATCAGTTTTCAGGTTCTGTAGATCCAGCCTGGGCTCAGTCATCTGTCAATATTCACTTGACCAGTTATGGGGTCTGCTGGTGCAAGAGGAGCTCAGCTAAATCTAAATACTTGGTTTCTTGTTTATGTTACTTATATTCCTCCAGCGAACTAGCACAAGTATATTCTTAAGGTAGTGGTGCAAATTCAAATAAGGGGGCCCAACTGACATTAGAAATACTCACGTGCTTTCCCAAGGCATTTGCTTGTGGCAAATGTGCCATTTGCTCTTTTCCCATATTGGTGGCTTGCATATGCATGGCCCAGGGAGTGGCACTATTGGGAGGTATGACCTTGTTGGAGTATGTATATCACTATGGGTGTGGGCTTTAAGACCCTCATCTTAGCTGCCCGGAAGCTAATCTTCTCCTAGCTGCCTTCAGATGTAGAACTCTCAGCTCTTCCTGCACCATCCCTTGCTGAACACTGCCACGCTCCTGCCTTAACAATACTGGACTGAACCTCTGAACCTGTAAGCCAGCCCCAATTAAATGTTTTCCTTATAAGAGTTGCCTTGGTCATAGTGTCTGTTCACAGCAGTAAAGCCTTAACTGAGACACAATACAAGTGCACACACATTTTAAAAGTTCTGCTTGGTCACATTGCTAATGTGTTATTGACTAAATTGCTAGCCTTGGAGTCAAGTAAAAAATGAAGTTGTACCACTTGGTAGGGAAAACATTGACAACTTTGCAGTGTAACTGCCAAAGAGTAAGATAGGAAAGACCAAGTGTAAGATATCGGTTTGCCGATTTATCTACTTATTTACCAAAAACACTGCTTGCTTTGCCTGTTTGCCAAGCATAACTTCCCTTACCTCCCGGAAGAGAATGACCTGGAGAAAGAGCTGAGATGGAGATGATAGGTTGTCACCCTTAACAACCAGCTGATTGCCACATTCACTTCTGTAAAATCTCACTTGCTCTCCTACCCCACCTATGGTTATATGCACTATGGAGTATGAAATAAGACCCCGGAGCTAGGCCACTAGTAAGTACATCTCCTCTCCTACTCCTATTGCTGTGGGAGTGCTTATGTCAGGAAGATTCCAGCAACATAACAACATCTAAACCTCTAATTTATCTGGCACTGTCGAGGGGAAAAAAAAACAAAACAAAACTGACACCTGGAAGACCTAACTAGATAACTTTGAAACAGGAAACATTCTCAACTAAGCCTTCTAGCATTGCCCAAAGCTAAAGGTCAAGGAAAGATTAAGGGCAGAAATGGTATAGATAGAGTTCATTAACTTTGCCGTCTTATCGTTCAACAGTAGCAGCCATCACACCGTCTTGGGAAAACTGGATTCAAATGGATTAAACACACATACAGTTCTGTGAATGTGACAGTAGCATCCAGATCTCAAGGGAGATCATTCTTATTCTTGCGGCATTCGAAGTGTCACATTCAGAAGTGAGGTGTCATAATGTCTAGGCAGTTTCAAATGGATCGCCAAGACAGTACGCCTGTACATTATAGAAAGAAAGAGATGACAAAGATGTGGTGTTACAGGCTGAATTGCGTCCTCCAATATTCATGTTGAAATACTAGTCCCCAATAACTCAGCATTCGACTACATTTGGAACAGGATCTTTAAATACATGATGAAATTTAAATGAATCAATCAGGGTGGGTCCTCATCCATTCTGACAAGTGTATGACTAATGGAGGCATTTTAAAATTGGCAGGGTGCTATAGATGACTCTATAAAATGCATATGTAGAAATCTAATCCCCAGTGTGCTATTAGAAGATGGGGAGATGATTAGGTCCTGGGGGCAGAGTCCTAATGAATGGAATTACTGCTTCGTAAGGATCCATCTTTCACCTTGTAAAGAAGGAAGAGGACAATGAACCCGGAAGTGTGCCCTCACCGAACACTGCATTAGCTAGCAACTTCAGCTCCCCAGCTGGACTGAAACCTGTATGTATGCTGTTTACATGCCACCTGGACTGTACTCTTTTGCTTAGGGAGCCTAAACAGACTAGGAAGGAGGGTAAATCATTCTAGAATGCCTTCTCTACTCGAAGGACTACTGCACAGAGGTTTGTCTGAAGAGAGTAGGTGACTAACTGGCAGCTTGGCCATTTCAGTGAGGAAGTAATTTCTTGCCACACAGGTTGTCCACATTTCCAGCTGTTACACGGAGATACTTAGTCATATGGCTAACTTGGGGAAATCATTTTGTGCATCAAACTGAAAGGACAGAGCATCAATTGCCTTGAGTTCCAGCTTTGAGTCACTTCAGAACAGCAGTGGCCATTGGCCAACTTCAGGACATTGAATGCAGGTCATGAATCCAGGACATTGATGCTGGATTATCCAAACAGTGCATTAACTCTGTCCATGTGCCAACAGATCAACTATTTCTTGATAAAGTTTTGTTGTTTCTTTGGTAAACAATTTGTAGATTTTGACTACGGAATGTGATCCAACCACAAAAGCACTCTCTGTTTTGCATACATTGCCTCTTTTCCTTTGCTCTGCCCTGCCTAGCAGTTATTCAGCTCACATGACTTAACTGCTTCTCTCTAGTACAAATGGCACATAAGAAGGATTCACCATATGCATAATATGAAATATATTGTTGTATGAAAACTTACAAATAATAAATAAAGCCTAAAATTATAAATTATTTCACAATCACATATTCAATCCGAGTTTGGTGCTAGCAGAGACGGTCAGATCTCTGTGAGTTCAAGGCCAACCTGGTCTGCAGAGCTAGTTCTAGGACAGCCAGGGCTACACAGAGAAACCTTATCTCAAAAAACCCCAAAACAAACAAAATCACATATTCAAATATTATCTCTACTCCCCCTCCCCATTCTGAAACAAAGTAGGATTACCTTGAACTTCTTATCTTCCTGTCTCTAACCCCCAGTGTTGGGATTACAGGCATATAATTTTGTGCCCATTGCATGTGATGCTGTAGATGGAATCCAGGACTCCACGTATGGTAGGTGAGCCCTTTGCCTCTATCCTCAGGCCAACACACATCACTGTTTTCAACAGTGCTTATATTTCTTTAAATTATATCAAGACTCCCAAGGGAGTATCAGCCCTAAGAACATACTCCCGATCAATTGTGAAGACTGATCAAAATAGAAACAAGGATTCTGGGATATTTGCTTTGAGGTGGTAAGGGCTTGGCACCAGTGTTCTCTGTAAAAAGCTCTACAGGTAAGATGATTTAGTCAGGCAAGAACAGTTCCCTCACCTTAAATGAGTTCCTAACCACAGAAAGTACAAGCCCTTTTTGGGGATCCCTGTGGAGCCTTTAAAAGGTTTTTAAAAATCATCTCCAAAACCTTTTTTCATTGATTTTAAAATTCATAATGAAAAATACATCTACATATACTATTAAAAGGATCACTTCAAAAAATTTAAGCATTTTTACTGGTATGGGATACTATTGTGCATAAAATGGTAGAAGGTGATTAATATAGCTTTAAGGCTGTGAAACATGAAGTAATTTTCTCCATTAGTAACCTTTTGACATAGAATTCTACTGGTACTCAGAGGGAATTAGGACTTTAAGAAAGAGACAATTTGGGGGACTGGTGAGATGGCTCAGCAGTTAAGAGTACATACTGGAGCCAGGTGGTGGTGGCACACACCTTTGATCCCAACACTTGGGAGGCATAGGTAAGCTCTGCATGAACAGGCAGGCAGATCTCTGTGAGTTTAAGGCCAGCCTCGTCTACAGAGCCAGTTCCAGGCCAGCCAGCTCAACACAGAGAAACCCTGTCTTGAAAGCAAGCAAACAAAACAAAACAGCAACCAAAACAAAAAAAATGAGTACATACTAACCTTGCAGTGGTCCCAAGTTCAGTTCCCACCCTCCTTGTTGGGGGATTTATAACCTGTAACTCCAGGGCCACGGGTATTTGACGCCCTCTGCTGGACTCTGTGGGCACTACACTCATGTGCACACATGTCTATGTACAGATAGACACACACGTCCACATAATGTCAAGTAAGTTATTATTTTTTTAATGCACAATTTCATGGCATGGGAGAAGTAGAGGAGAAACCTTGTAATGGTGCTTTTCCTAAAGCAAGGGAGCTTCCCAACCGAAGGTTTGTCTCAAGTCAACTCAAGGGATAGAATGAAAAATATTCCTATAGGCTAAACTTGGTACAATTTGAGCACTGGAAAGTGATTGCGACAGAATACATAAGAGTCCCAGGTAAATACACTTAGAATTAAATTGAGAGGAAAAAAAAGCAAGAAATAAGAAGATAGCCTGAGCCGGGCATGGTGGCGCACGCCTTTAATCCCAGCACTCGGGAGGCAGAGGCAGGCGGATTTCTGAGTTTGAGGCCAGCCTGGTTTACAAAGTGAGTTCCAGGACAGCCAGAGCTATACAGAGAAACCCTGTCTCGAAAAACCAAAAAAAAAAAAAAAGAAGAAGATAGCCTGCTGCTGTTGGATTTGACTGCTACAATTCATTCTGAAAGAAGAGAATTAGCAATTTTTACCTTAGGGGAGGGATGGAAACTCATATCCAATTGGTGTAGGAAGGCTCTACTTTACAGATGAATATTACCTAATAACAAAGTATATTTAAGAAAAAAATCACTGAACGAACTGATTGGTGTAACAAACACTAATTACACTAATTAGTGTAATGTAATTACACTAATATTGGTATAATAAATTACTAATTTTTAAAAGTAAAACAAAAAAAATAAACAACTCAGGTAAAAGCTTATCAGCTTCCAGTTGCTGCTGAGGACAGACAGACTGACAGAACCATGCTAGACTCTTCCACCGACACCAAGGAAGAGATAGAAAGTCATGAAATTCAAGACACTGGACATTAGGCAACATGAACAGCGATTCCCAAAAGGCAGGCACAAATGCCCGGGCGATTACCCTGACTTGGACTCTCTGGTTTATTACAGTGAGTGGGAGTCCAGGCCCAGTACAGAGGTCTCTCTGACCTGAAGAAATGAAATGAGATGTCCAAGAAGCAAGAAAAGGGTTAGGAACAAGAGTAGAAAATACCATAATCGGCATGTGCAAGGCCCATGCTTTGAACATACACTTCTAAGGTGTTTCCCGTGGGCCTCTGGTTTTCCTTGGAGTCGGTCACAACATCCTTTTTTTGTCTTTAATGTATTCATTTATGCCTTCTCTCTTTCTTTAAGTTAATTTGTCTAGGGGCTTATTGTTTCAAAGAACCAAGTGTGTGTGTGTGTGTGTGTGTGTGTGTGTGTGCACGTGTGTGTATGTGTGCATGTGTGTGTAAGTGTGCATGTGTGTGTACATGTGTTTAGAATCCACAGTTTGATATAGATATCTTCCTCTGTTTTGTTGAGCCATAGTTTTGGAGCTAAGAACCTTGAGCTCACTAATTTGTCTAGACTACCTGCCTAGTGAACTCGAGTTTTATATCTGTATCTGCATGGAGCAGGAAGAACGAAACACTGGGACTGACTTTAGCATTTAAAACCCCAAAGCCCGCCCTCAGTGTCACACTTCCTCCAAAAAGGCCACACCCACTCCACAAGGCCACACCTCCTAATAGTTCTACTCCCTAATGTTGAAGCATTCAAATCCATGAGCCTACGGGGGTGGGGTGTGGGGCATTCCTATTTAAATCATCACAAAGTCTCTTTTCTCAGACACCAGAGTAACCTTGCCAGCTTGTCTTCAGCTTTCACTCTCTTGCTAGATTGACTTCCATCCTTTGCCCTTCAGTCTTTGTCACTGACGCAGATAGTTGGTTCTCATTTTTAATCCAGTCAGCTAATCTGGAACCCTTCATTGGAGTCTTGGATTCTTGACATTGTGTTGTTGACACATTTATTAACTCCTGCAAATTTGTTGCTTCAATCATTGCTTGTTCTTTGCATCCTCCCACTCCACCCATTACATCAGTGTTACATATGAAGGATTAGTTCCTGGCTCTCTTTAGTTTTTCTAGTCCATCAAACGTATTTTCCCACCCCCCACCCCAGCCCCATGCTCTCAGGATTGAAGCTATTTTCTTCCACAGCTGTGCAGTAATCCTTTAAGTGTCTTCTGACATGCTGGCTTGGTGGTCACGAATTGCCTTAGTTTGTTCTTGTCTTGAAATATCCTTATTTCTCTTCAGTTTTAAAAGATATCTTTGCTTGGCATATCTGTCTTGGTTAGTATTCACATGCAGGACTTACAAAGTCTCATTCTATACTTTCCTAGCTTTCAATGGCTTTTCCTTTGTGAGTTGCTTTTAACATTATTTGTTTGTTTTGTGCTTTTAACATCTTGACACTAATACCTCATGGAGAAGTTGTCTGTTTAGACCTATTTGGTGTCTAAATGCTTCTTTGTTTTTTAGTGTTCTTTTCTTTTGTCCAGCTGTGATATGTTTTCTGATATAATGTCACTGAGTTGAATCCTTATTACAGTGGAAGTTATAGCCAATAGAGAGAGACAATAAAACAAAATAGATATGAAGCTAAGACTCGAAGCCATCATTATTCTCAGATAACATGACCATCTGCATGGAGAATATAATGAATGTACAGAGAAGCAATTGAGACTAGCAAGTGAACTGGGCAAGATTGTTATATACTGGTTCAATACATAAATGGCCGTTAGGCTGGCCAGATATTTAAAGGGGTTAAAGGCATGTGCCACCAAGGCTGATGACCTGAGTTTAATTCCAGAATCCACCCATTAGACGAGAAGTGACTCGGGCAAGTTGTCTTCTGACCTCCATGTGCACAAAGTAATACACACACACACACACACACACACACACACACACACACGCACACACGCACAATCACACAAACTAATTCATTAATAAAAATAAATTTTATTATTATTACTAATATTATTAACAACTATTAAGCAATGAGGCTGGGCAGTTGTGGCACATGCCTTTAATCCCAGCATTCAGGAGGCAGGGACAGACCTATCTCTGAGTTTGAGGACAGCCTGGTTTACAGAACTAGTTCCAGGACAAGCAGAGTTACACAGAGAAACAAAAACCAAAGCAAAACAAAACAATGGGAAGCTGGATGGTGGTGGCACATACCTTTAGTTCCAGCATTCTGCAGTCAGAGGTAGGCAGATCTCTGAATTTGAGGCCAGCCTGGTCTTCTGGGTAGGTAGCCAGGGCTACACAGAGAATTCCTATTTAAAAAAAAAAAAAAAAAAAAAAAAAAAGATGAGAGAGGCCTACCTGCCTCCACACAGCGTGGGCAGCTGGGAAAGCATGAGGAGCAAGTATGTGGTGGAGAGACGGGAAAGAAAGAGAGGTGGGGCGGTTTGTGACTAGGAAAAGAGACAGAAGTGGAGACACCACAGTGGTGAGAAACAGCCTGGTGTGAGTGCCATGAGGCCATGGTCATGCCCAGGCTTCCGCCAAGGGCCAAGTCTGAGTGCCTGAACCTGCAGCTGCAGGGATCTGTGTCGATGCCCAGGAACCACGTGACCACCAAAGGCGATGCAGACGCCCCTGGTCTGGTCTGCCACCTGGGGCCCTGTTAATGTCCAAGGGCTGTGCAGAGCTGACCCTGCCTCTCACCTGGGCTGTGTGGGAGAGCTGGCCTAGATAAAATGACCGAGGGAAAGTCAGGCGCATTCCTTGACGGCTGCCAGAGGCAGCAAAGATGTCTGAACGCCTCACCTCGGCATTGTGAGAGAACCGTTGGGCAGACCAATTCAGCTATCATCCAGGTCCAGAGCTTTGAGATGGCCCACCTCAACATCTATCCTGTCTAAGAGATGCTGGAGGGGGTGAAGGGGCAGGTCCTGTAGCTGCAGGAGCTCTATGACCCATGACACAGGGCAACAACAGGGTAAGAGAGGCTGGGTGAGAGTATCTCAGTATTAATGGTTTAGCAGAAGCCAGAGGCCCCGAAACAGATCAGTAACTCATTGCAATTGATATTTGCAAGTAAATCCATGGTGAGATGTTTCCGTTGGTTGGTTGGTTGGTTTTTTTAGTTTGTTTGTTTTACATTTTTATTTTTTTATTTTCGTTTTCTTGGAGTGGGGGTGGGGTTGCAAGGGCAGAGGACAGATATGGAGGGACTAGGAAATGAGTGGTGCTGGGTGCATGATGTGAAATTTATAAAGGATCAATAAAAAGTTAAAAAAAAAAACCAAACCAAATCAAACCAAAAATGGGATGTAGACTATAAAGCACATAAAACTGTAAGACATGAGATCTTACAATTGTGAAATATTGTTGAGAGGAGTTAAAGAAAAACTAAAGAAACGCAATGATAGTCATTTCTCCATGTCCACAGGTTGCACCAGTTCAAACAACCACAGGGAAGAAAATTTCAAAAAAGAGCAAAGCCATGCTGGGAATGTCCCTGTTGCTATCACCCAAACAAAATAACAGCCATTTACACACAACGTCCACAGTATTAAGTATTATAAGTAATGAGGTGTGATTTAAAACACAGGTTTAAGGCAAACACCGTGTCATTTTATGTAAGGATAAATACCCCTAGATTTTGATACTTGAAGAGAAATCAACAATAAGGGCTAACTACATGTGTTTATGGATTGAAAGACACAATATTATGGGGTTCTGTTTGTTTGTTTATATTGTGGGTCTCTTGTTTGTTATTGTTGTTGTTGTCGTTGTGAGGGAGGATTCAGGACTTGGCTAAGTTTCCCAAGTTGACCTTGAACTTAATCCTCATTTCATCTTCTCAAGCAGATGGGATTATGGGCCACGCCACCATCCTCAGCTTTATAATCTTTATTAAATGTTAGTTCCTTTTGACTTTATGTACAGATTCAAAGTTATCTCAATTAAAATCCATCAGGGCTTTATTTTACTATAGAAATGACAAGGTGATTTCAAACTCCATATGGAAAAGCCAAGGAAGTAGCATACTGAAGATAATTTGCATTGATGAAATGTGAAGAATGATACTAACGCCAGCTTTTATTACAAAGCCGCAGTCACTAAGGCTGTGATGTTGATAGCTCTATCGACAAACAGATCAATAGGATGAATTGAATGCTGAGCTGTAGATGTGCCTGTGATCTCAATTGGATTTGAAGACAGAAGCAATTCAGTTGAGAAAGAAGAGGATCTTTTGGCTAGACGATGATGTAGCAAGTTGATAGACATGTGCAAAAAGCGAATTGTAATGTAAACCTGGAGCCATACGCAGAATGTAGTTCAAGGTAAATCACCCACTGAAATACAAAGTATAAAGTCTCTATAACCTTGAATATAATAATAATGACTGGAGAAATAAAGTTGATATGTTTATTTAAAATAAAGAGGTTTCCTTTCTTACTTGTTGAAAGACATTAATAAAATTAGAGATAAACAGAAAAATATCATGACTTGAACATCTGACAAAGGTCTTGCACTTACTGTGTAAGAAAAATAACTAAGACAGCTGTCAACCTCATTCGACTTGGAGCCTCAGACTGCTACTTTTTCAAGATAGTTTTTCGGTCAAGAAAATAGAAAACACTATGACTTTCCTATAGATAGAAGTTGCTGGCTTTCGAAATTATAAACTCTGAGAAGTCTTTGAATGAACTTCAGGGAAATATACATACCGGTGCACATGCAAACACACACATATAAACATCCATGCATATCCATGCAAACATACATTCATGCACATATACGCACATACACACACACACATACACATTGAAAACAATTGTGAGTGGGTGTGAGAGAGGAGGGCACTGACAGGATAACTGAGCAAGCATGGCATATTTTTTTTCAATGAATTGACTTAATGGTGAGTACTTTTGATTAAGTCAATCAGGTAATTCTTTCCACTCAAAGTCCTTCGTGCCACTAAGAACGCTTCAGAGCAACAGTAAACTCTTCCGTCCCAACTGATGCTCCGGAGAAGAAGGAAGGGAGGCAGCAATTAATTAACTTTTGAACCTCAGGGAAAAATCTGTCTCTTGAAGCTGAAATAAAAAATAATGTTTTTCCAATACTTCTTTAGGCAACAATATCCATAGACACTTGGATCCCGCAGAATTCTTTTGATGGTTATTTCTGCTCCAGTGACTTAGAATTAACTGTACGTTTATGATCTTTAACTCACTGACATAAGCCTTCCAACTTTGCCAAAACATGACCTCACAAAGGAATTGAAGTTACATGGATTAACCGGAAAGGCCGACTCAAGTCTCCCCCTGTCTGCAAAGCATGCTGGGGGCTCTGAGTCCACTCCTGTCTGCAAAGCATGCTGGGGGCTCTGAGTCCACTCCTGTCTGCAAAGCATGCTGGGGGCTCTGAGTCCACTCCTGTCTGCAAAGCATGCTGGGGGCTCTGAGTCCACTCCTGTCTGCAAAGCATGCTGGGGGCTCTGAGTGCACTGAATTGCTTTTGAGAATGAGAATTTCTCATCCTTTGTCAGCCCAACGGGAGATGAAATCCACTGACCGTCAAAGGTGACATTTGCATTTCACCACACGGCACGGCAGTCTCATGCTCTTCTGAAGGGTGAGCAACAGAGTTGCTCTTTCCTTTAAAAAAAAATTATTGTAAGTGTATTAGTGTTTTGCTTTCATGCGTGTGTACTACAAAAACCAGAAGAGGGTGTGTGTTCTCCTAGAACTGGAGTTACAGGCAGTTATGAATGGCCATATGGAGCCTGGGAATACAACGGGAATCTTCCATGAGAACGGCAAGTGCTCTTAACCACTGAGCTCCCAGGGGCTTTGCTCTTAGATTCACATTTGAACTAGTTAAAGAGTACTTTTTTTATGCTGGGTGTGTTGGCCTGCCTTTAATCCCAGCACTCTGGAGGCAGAGGAGGGCAGAGATCTGTGAGTTCTAGGCCAGCTTGGTCTGCATAGTAAGTTCCAAAACAGCCAGGGCTACAGAGTAAGACTGCCTCAAAAGAAGTACCTTTGTTTTACATATTTTTATATGCTTTTGCAACAGTTTTGCATATTTTCCAAGGCTGGTGTCTTAGATAGATTTCTATTGTCTTCATGAGATACCGAGAAAAAAAGTCACTGGTCATCATCAAAGGAAATCAGGACAGGAACTCAAACAGGGCAGGAACCTAGGGGCAGGAGCTGATGAAGAGGCCATAGACGAGTGTTGCTTATTGGCTTGCTCCATATGAATTATTCTGCCTGCTTTTGTATAAAACCCAGGACAAACATCCCAGGGTGGCACCAAAAGGCCTCTAACATCCTCAGCCTAAGCCTGTCCTTGCACCGTCTACTGCAAGAAGCAATGGATTCAAAACTCTGGTTTTTGTTTTGTTCTGTTGTTGCTGTTGATTTGTTTCATTTTCTTCCTTTGGAGATGGAGTCTTGCTATGTAGCTCAGGCTGGCTTTGAGCTAACCTCTTGCCCCAGCCCTTGGATGCTGGCTTGGCAGGTTGTGCTATCATGCCCTTCTCTATTGTGGATTTTTCAAGAAAATGTTTCCTATCCGTATGACACTTTGGGGAGTTGTGGTGTTAGCAGGACAGAGTTGAATTTATGGTTATTTTTAACCCATAGGGAAAGAACCTGCCAAATTGCAGTTTAAAACTAGAGTTTCCGGGAGTGGAAAGATGGCTCAGTGGTTAAGAGCACTGCCCGATCTTCCAGAGCTTGTGGATTTGATTCTCAGCAGCCACACAGCCATCCATAACCATCTATAACTCCAGTTTCAAAGATCCGGTGCCCTCTTCTGGTCTCCTCAGGCACTTTATGAACATATTATACAGATGTACATGCATATGAAACATCCATATACATACAATAACAATAAATCTCAAAAAATTTAAAAATAGTCTTTCTAGGGCTGGCGAGATGGCTCAGTGGTTAAGAACACCGACTGCTCTTCCGAAGGTCCCGAGTTCAAATCCCAGCACCCACATGGTGGCTCACAACCATCCGTAACAAAATCTGATGCACTTTTCTGGAGTATCTGAGGACAGCTACAGTGTAATTACATATAATAAATAAATAAATTGAAAAAATTTTTAAAAAATAGTTCTAAATTTCAACTTTAAATGATGCTACATTATTTAAAATAACATCATCTATAACAAAATATACATGAATTCACATAACTTGAAAAGCAAAATTTATTTTGTAACTTTAATGTGTGCTTTTATTTGGATGTTTGTAATTATTCCACTTGCTGGCATTCTTAAGCATATGATTCTGCTAATTATCACCAATAAAATGGTTTTTTAAAACTAAATGTTTATTTCTATTTTAGCATAAATATGAATCCTGGGCTGAAGAGATGGTTCAGCTGGTAAAATGCTTGCCATTCAACCACGAGGACCTGAGTTCAGATCCTCCATTCTCTTGTAAAAAGATGGGATTGGTCGTACATAGCCATAATCCCAGTGACCGGGGGTGGAAAGAAGTAGAGGGGGATGTGAAGGTAGGAGGACCCCTGGAGCTCACTGGTTAGTTTAGTGAGAGATTCTCCCTCAAAAAAATAAGATGGGAAGTTGAACAAATGCTTTCCTTTTTAAGAGCTGCATGGTCATGGTATATCTTCACAGCGATAGAAATCCAAACCAAGAGGATCCTTCTGGTTTCTGTCTGTGCCCAGAGCTGAGCTTGTGCCACAGTGCCTGGAGCTGATCTTGTGACACAGCACTCCATACCCAAATACCACCAGGAGAGAGCTGGTCTCCCAGGAGTGCTGGCACATCTATGACCACAGGTTAACACCACCACTTCTGCTCAAATTCCTGACCCAAGAGGGACCAGCCAAGAGTCATCAGGACACAGGAACACAGCCGGGGACAGGATCCTTCCAATTTCCATCTGCACCCCGGAACTGATCCTGTGCCACAGCACTCCATACCCAAATTCATCCCTGAAAGAACTGGTTTCCCGGGAGTACTGACACACAGACTTGCAGGAGGGACAAGTCACAGTCAAAGACAGCAAGACCACCTAATGCCAGCGATATCCAGATGGTGAAAGGCAAGGGCAAGAACATAAGCAACAGAAACCAAAGCTACTTGGCATCATAAGAACCCAGTTATCCCACCACAGTGAGCCCTGGATACCTCAACACATCAGAAAAGCAAGACTCTGATTTAAAATCACATCTCAGGATGATGATAGAGGACTTTAAGAGGTGTACTGGCTGGTTTTGTGTGTCAACTTGACACAGGCTAGAGTTATAACAGAGAAAGGAGCTTCAGTTGGGGAAGTGCCTCCATGAGATCCAGCTGTGTGGCATTCTCTCAATTAGTGATCAAGTGGGGAAGGCCCCTTGTGGGTGGTGCCATCTCTGGGCTGGTAGTCTTGGGTTCTATAAGAAAGCAGGCTGAGCAAGCCAGGGAAGGCAAGCCAGTAAGTAACATCCCTCCATGGCCTCTGCATCAGCTCCTGCTTCCTGACCTGCTTGAGTTCCAGTCCTGACTTCCTTTGGTGATGAACAGCAATGTGGAAAGTGTAAGCTGAATAAATTCTTTCCTCCCCAACTTGTTTCATGGTCATGATGTTTGTGCAGGAATAGAAACCCTGTCTAAAACAAGAGGGGAATAAATAACTCCCTTAAAGAAATACAGGAGAACACGGGTAAACAGCTAGAAGCCCTTAAAAAGAAAACACAAAAATCCCTTTAAGAATTACAGGAAAACACAACCAAACAGGTGAAGGAATTGTACAAAACCACCCAGGATCTAAAACTGGAAATAAAATCAATAAAGAAATCACAAAGGGAGACAACCCTGGGGATAGAAAACGTAGGAAAGAGATCAGGAGTCATAGACGCAAGCATCACCAACAGAACACAAGAGATAGAAGAGAGAATCTCAGGTGCAGAAGATAACATAGAAAACAATAACACAGCATCAAAGAAAATAGAAAAGGATCCTAACCCAAAACATCCAGGAAATTCAGGACACAATGAAAAGACCAAACCCAAGGATAATAGGTATAGAAGAGATCAAAGATTCCCAACTTACAGGGCCAGTCATTATCTTCAACAAAACTATAGAAGAAAACTTCCCTAACCTAAAGAATGAGATGCCCATAAACATACAAGAAGCCTACACAACTCCAAATAGATTGGACCAGAGAAGAATTCCTCCTGTCACATAATATTCAAAACACCAAATGCACTAAACCAAGAAAGAATATTAGAAGCAGTAAGGGGAAAAGGTCAAGTAGCATATAAAGGCAGACCTATCAGAATTACATCAGACTTCTCACCAGAAACTATGAAATCTAGAATATCCTGGGCAGATGTCATACAGACCCTAAGAGAATACAAATGCCAGCCTGGGCTACTATACCCAGCAAAACTCTCAATTATCATAAATGGAGAAACCAAGATGTTCCATGACAAAACCAAATTTGCACAATATCTTTCCACAAATCCATCCCTACAAAGGATAATAGATGGAAAACTCCAACACGAGGAGGGAAACTACACCCTAGAAAAAGCAAGAAAGTAATCTTCTTCCAACAAACCCAAAAGAAGATAGCCACACAAACATAAGAAATCAATCTGCTCAAGATAGTAATTCTATTCCTTTATGACCTCTTCTTCAGTGCCTGCCTTCAAGATCAAGTTTGATTTCCTGTCCTGACTACCATTCATAGTGTACTGAAAGATATAAGATGAAATAACCTCTTTCCTCTCCATAAAATAAAATCAGAAAAAAAGAAAGAAAGAAAGAAAGAAAGAAAGAAAGAAAGAAAGAAAGAAAGAAAGTAAGAAAGAAAGTAAAAAAAAGAAAAGAATCCAAACTAAGGCAGAAGTTGGTACCAGAAGTTGGGTATTGCTCTAATAGGCTGGACCATGGTTTTGTTTTGTTTTGTTTTTAAATATTTATTTATTTATTATATGTAAGTACACTGTAGCTGTCTTCAGACATCCCAGAAGAGGGCATCAGATTTCCTTACAGATGGTTGTGAGCCACCATGTGGTTGCTGGGATTTGAACTCAGGACCTCTGGAAGAGCAGTCGGCGCTCTTAACCGCTGAGCTATCTCACCAGCCCTGGACCATGTTTTTGTTTGTAGGAGTAGGTGTAGGCTTAGATATTTCTCTAAACCTAATTTATTTAGGATTCTTAAATGCTTCAATCTCCATTCTAGACCACTGACCAGATGCAGGGGAGAAAGAAGGTCAATAGGAAAAAGGAGTTATGGACCTGTTTAGTAGTAGTTCTTTGGGACTATTCTGTTCTCATTGTCAGGATACCAACAGTCTAGTACAATAACAACCACCAATCATGAATCAGTAGTGGTGGCACTGACCAGCAGAAACCACATGTTCTGCCGAATCTGCACGAGCTGATGGAAGTGGAGGGAAATGGCTGGTGCATGAGCATCCTTTCAGGGTTTGTGGGGGTCCACTTATACTCTTTCCATATATCACATGTCCTCTCAAGAGTCCACTCCAGCAAAGCATCATACACCCTCTCACATGTCTGCTTCAGCCAAACATCCTCTCAGAAGACAACTTCCAGAAAAACATTATGTGACACAACTGATTTTCCAAAGAAACCAGAAATTCCCACTTCATATCCCCCTTTGTGTTACAAACAAAAACAAAAAACAAAAACAGTTTTCTCTAATATTGGCAATTTATACACAATAGAAGTTACTATAAGAACCATAAAACTAGACCTTTACATCACATTTTAAATAATCTGCTTATGTATATCAAACAATAGTCAAACAAAACAACCTTAAATTTTTATCATTAAACAATAATCAAGAATATCTTAAATTTCTATTAATATACATGAAAGTAGAATGTTTTATATTGTAATATGCAAACAATTGCTTCATCTTATTGGATACATATGTAGGAGCATTATCACTCTTAATTTGGGCAGTTATCCCCATAATTGTCATTATTTCCAATAAGTGTGCAATTATACTATCATCCTTTTCAGAACTTAAAGCAGTTGCCCATTGAAACCCTGAGTATGTACCAATGGTATGATGTGTATATACCTTTGCTTTCCAAATTCTGCAAAATGAAAAACATCCGTCTTCCAGATTTAATTTCTTTTGGTACCCCTAGGGTTACTACCAGCAGGTAACAGAGCTTGGTTGTATAAAGAGCACATATGAATTTTTTTATTATTTCTTTGGCTTGTGGGCAAGAAATAGAAATTTTTTTCTTTAAAACTTTCCTGTTAATATGATGTTTTGTGTGAAATTTTGAGTCTTCTAACACATTTTCTATCAGTAATTGGTCAACTTCTTCATGTCCTTGTACCATTGGACCTGGCAAACCTGTATGAGACTGAATATGAGTAATATATAATGAATAATTTCTACTTCTGATGGTCTGTTGCAATTGTATAAATAACAGCTAATTCTGAGTTATCAGGTACAAATTCAACTGTTTCTGTATGCAAACAACTCTTTCTAAATCTAGAGAATCAGTGATTACATTAAGAGATTGAGGATAATCTAATAATACCATAAGGACTAAAGAAAATTCTGAGTTTTGACCTGCGGTATATGGACTTTTGATCACCTTGCTTATTTTGTCTGGTTTATAACCTGCCTTCTCCATATTGTTTGCATCTGCATAGAATGTTGATACCTCTGGAACTAGTATTTTATTTACAATATGTGTAAGAATCCAATTAGTTCTTTTTATAAATGGTATAGTTTCCTTTTCAGGTATTTGTTATTAATTTCTTCCAAGTAGTTACTACAGCTCTTTGTCACTCCTCATTGATCACCCATAATGGCATAATCTCGGCATTTGTAAGAGGTACAACAATTTCAGCCATATCTCTTCCTGACAATTGATGCAATCTTATTCTACACTTTATAATTAATTCAGAAATCTTTTCTATATATGTCTTCATTTTTTACTTTATTTATGAGCTAAGAAAATCCATTTCATAATACTACCTTGCCTTTGCATAATGAGCCCAGTAGGAGAATGTGTTGAAGGCAAAATGACCAAAATACAATCAAGTTTAGGATCAATTCAATCCACATATGCACCTTACAGCCTTTGCTCTACAAGAGTTAACTTTTTCTGCTTCAGTTAATAAACATCTTGGAGTATTCAAATCTGTATCTCCTTGAAATGTTTGAAACAAATTACTTAACTCATACATCGTTCATCCAAATGTACCCCTCAGCCAGTTAATATTTCCCATTAATTATTGAAAATCATTAAGAGTTTGCAATTGGTACCTATATATCTGTGCCTTTTGTGGTCAAATTTTTGTTGACTGATTTTTATAACCCAAATAACTAAGTGAATCTCTTCTTTGAATTTTTTCTGGAGCATTCTATAACCTCTAGCATGGCAGAATTCTTTGTGTTTCTTTAAACATTTTCTCTAAAATGCTCATTAGAATCAGCCAAAAAAATGTCATCCATGTAATGATAAATACAGCTTGAGAAAATTACTGATGTGTTATTTCTAATGGTTGTTGCACAAAGTGTTGACATAAAGTTGGGCTATTTAACATTCCCTGTGAAAGTACCTTTCAGTGGTACCTTTTTATTGGCCCACTCAGAGTAGGTACTGAGAAAACAAACCTTTCCCTAACCTGCTCTTGCAAGGGTATTGTGAAAAAGCAATCTTTCAAGTTAATTATTATTATAGGTAACACAGATGGTAAAGAAAGTCTAGGATGTTAAGGACCCATTGGCTGACTTATCTTGTTAACTGCTCTTAAATCTGTTATCATCCTCCATTTTCATGATTTCTGTTTTACAACAGGCACAGGGACATTTCACGGACTAGTAGCCTCTTCTATATGTTGAGCTTCCAGCTGCTCTTGTACTAGTTGTTCAAGTAGCGGCAATGTTTTTGTTTTTGTTATGAGCCACTAGTCTGTTTTTACTTTATTTATGAGCCACACAGGTCTGTTTGATAACCATTTCAGGAGCAAGGCTGTTGCTATGGCAGCAGTGGCCCCTTTTATAAATTTGGGAACTCAGTCTCTGAGATGTTGTATGTTTGATCAATGGTTACAGCTTGTGATTGTTATCTATCACCTGTATCAATACCTTCTGCAGGAGCATCTGCCAAATACAGAACACTTTGGGACTTAGGACTAGAAAAGTGATCAGCCTTATCAGGCTCCTGACAGCAAGCTCTTGTTGGCATCCGCAGTAGTGTCTGGGTTTGGTGGTTGTTTATGGGGTGGATCCCCAAGTGGGGCAGTCTCTGGATAGTCGTTCCTTCAGTCTCTGCTCCAAACTTTGTCTCTGTAACTCCTTCCATGGGTATTTTGTTCCCCCCTTCTAAGAAGGAGCAAAGCACCCACACTTTGGTCTTCCTTATTCTTGAGTTTCATATGTTTTGCAAATTGTATCTTGGGTATTCTTAGCTTCTGGGCTAATAATATCCATTTATCAGTGAGTGCATATCATGTGTGTTCTTTTGTGATTGGGTTACCTCACTTAGAATGATATCCTCCAAATCCATCCATTTGTCTAAGAATTTCATAAATTCATTGTTTTTAATAGCTGAGTAGTGCTCCATTGTGTAAATGTACCACATTACATTTCCTGTATCCATTCCTCTGTTGAGGGACATCTGGGTTGTTTCTAGCTTCTGGCTATTATAAATAAGGCTGATATGAACATAGTGGAGCATGTGTCCTTATTACAAGTTGGAGCATCTTCTGGGTATATGTCAAGAAGTGGTATAGCTGGGTCCTCAGACAGTACTATGTCCAATTTTCTGAGGAATTGCCAAACTGATTTCCAGAGTGGTTGTACCAGCTTGCAATCCCACCAACAATGGAGGAGTGTTCCTCTTTCTCCACACCCTCGCCAGCATCTGCTGTCACCTGAGTTTTTGATCCTAGCTATTCTGACTGGTGTGAGGTAGAATCTCAGGATCTACCAGTGCCTGACAAATACAGAAGTGGATGCTCACAGCCATCTATTGGATAGAGCACAGAGTCCCCAATGAAGGAGCTAGAGAAAGTACCCAGGGAGCTGAAGGGGTTTACAGGCCCATAGGGGGAACAAGAATATGAACTAACCAGTACCCCTAGAGCTCCCTGGGACTAAATCACCAATCAAAGAAAACATATGGTGGGACTCATAGCTCTAGATGCATATGTAGAAGAGGACAGCCTAGTTGGTCATCAATGGGATGAGAGGCCCTTGGTGCTGTGAAGATTCTATACCCCAGTGTAGGGGAATGCCAGGGGCAGGAAGCAGGAGTTGGTAGATTGGGGAGCAGGGCAAGGAGATGGGAATAGGGGATTTTCGGAGGGGAAAATAGGAAAGAAGATAACATTTGAAATGTAAATAAAGAATATATCTAATAAAAATGTGAAAAAAAGAAGAAAAGTTATCAGACATTTTATGCAATGTTTAATTGACCATCCTAGTAGGAGTGTGAAATACAGTATTGCTTAGTGTTATTTGAACTGTAGGGGCCTCGTTCAAGAGGTTTCAAAGGAGAAGAATATTAATATGTAGCCTAGAGATCGTTCTTGTGACATTTTGGCAAAGAATGTGACTGCTTTTTACCTTTGTCAAAATAAAAAAGAAAAAGAAAAGAAAAGAAAAAGAAAGAAAGAAAACCAGTATAAGGCTAAATGAGAGCATTTAGGATTAATAGTGTTGGCAGGGGAGATTTCCAGAGAGCTTAATATTGACTGTCTTCCTCTGTTATTAGTGGCCACACTTATGCAGATCAATAATAAAAAGGAGTAATCTAAGCAAGAATATATATATACCATACAGCTTAAGAAGAAAAAGAATACCATGAATAAAGGGATTAGTGACCTCAGGGCAAGACCCCACCCAGGTAAGCTTAATTCAATTTGTGAAAAGGAATCAAAGAAAAGCTTAGGGCTGGGTGTGGTAGGGGTGAGTGAAGAAGAGACCCAACATTGGCCCCTGGTCTTCTTCACACACGTATACACACATACATGTGTACCAGCACATATGAACACACACCCATAAACACATATAAAATGTGTCTAGTATTACATGATACACATGATAATTGTCCTTTTATGTATCCACTTGACTTCATATAGTCCTGAACCCACAAAGCCTAAAGATTGTCTTCCTAGTTTTCTTAATCAACAGTGAAGGATTTCTACAATGGCCTCAGTCCTCTATTCCCCTGGTATAGTTGTCTGAAGTTGCACCACAGCATCTATAATTCCATGTTGAGTTTCATGATCGAGCTCTAACTTCAGGACCAAAATGACTGGCAGTTTCTGTCCTATCATAGTTCAGCATTTGATTTCTTTGGCTTTTCAGCTTCTCCTGCCCTGCTAGGATTCTCTAATTAAGGAACATAGTTCAGATAGACCATTTTACCTCATCTCTGTGCCTTACATTAACAACTGAGATTTTCATTGTCAGGAAAATGGCTTCAGTGCCCAGCATCAGCACAGCAAGGATATGGCTAGCAGCTCTCTAGGCCTCCACATTTTTTTAAAAACTGATTTTGCTTACATTTCAAGTGCACCTGTGTTACAAAGCGACAGCTTTGTTTCAGTTATCTTGATCAATATAGATATTCCATGCAGAAATTAATATAGCAAAAAAAAGATAGTGCACCTCAGGGATGGGGTGCTGACTTAAAGAAGAATGGGGCATAGCAACCCAGTGGGTAGGAACTTTAAAGAAATTTTAACACATATCTAGAAGATAGATGACATCTTCATGAGTTATGGTGAGGTTTTTTTTTTGTTTTGTTTTGTTTTGTTTTTTTTTTTTTGTCTCCAAGTCACGATGCACTAAGTCTCCCTTTAAGGCAATTCTTCCCAGTATACTCTTGAAAATTCTATGAGGAAGGGAAAGTGGAATTTGAAGTGTTAGAAACCACAGTTCAGGGCTGGAAAGGTGGCTCAGCAGTTAAGAGAACTGGCTGTTCTTCCAGAGGTCCTGAGTTCAATTTCCAGCAACCACATGCTGGCTCACAACCATCTATAATGGGATCTTATGTCTTTTTCTGGCATGCAGGTGTACATGCAGATAGAGCACTTATACACATAAACTAAAGTAAATCTTAAAAACAAAAACAAAAAACAAAAAACAAAACACACACACACACAAAACAATAAAAATAATAAGAAAAAAAAAAACAAAGAAAGAAAGAAGCCACACTTCAGGGAGCAGGTGAGATGATTCAATGCGTAAAGGTGCTTGCTGAGCAAGTCTAGAGACCTGAGTTTAATCCCCAGAACCCACATGAAAGTGGGAGAAGAAAGCTGACCCCATAAAGTTGTCCTCCAACCTCACACGTGTGCCATAGCATGTGGAAGCACAAAGGTGTATGTGTACATGCACTCACACACGTGCACACACTTGCACACTAAATTCAAATGATATCATAACATCAAGGATTTGGATTTTTGTTTTTGTTTTGTTTTTAGGATGGAGAAGAGCCTTTGTTAGTGAGTATATATGGTAATTTGGAAAGAGCACTGTCTCGTTACTTTCTAATATAGTGAGTAGAGCATAAATGCTTCCAGCAAAGAGGCTTTCTGACCATCAGGCATCAGCTAATGTCATGACTGTGTATTTCCCTAGAATCCTCATATCTAAATCCTTGCCTACTCTGGGTCTCTGTTGTAGAGGTAGTAAGAAAAAAAAATAGTCAAAGGTAAATCATGGGCCAATCATTTGAGTATTGGGCATAAATTTCTTAGTCTTAGTTTTTCTTTAATTGGCAAAATTCATCTAAACTTCTGAATCAACATTTTTCTTTAAAGCTAACTGTGACAAAAATCACTCTTTTTTTCCCAAGGAACTCTTCATCCTTTCTTTGACTAGTACAGGCAAATTCTCAGCTTATGAAATATTTTTTTTAAAAAAGCATGTTAATAGTTTTTTGGGTTAATGGAAAAAGACATATTGAGCACATGGATATTAGGTGATAAAAATATCTACGGGTTGCATGGTTCTATCACCCACCAGGGTTGTCAGCTTGGTGTGCTGAGCCCTCACAAGTCCCCAGATTTTCTTATTGCTGTGCCTGTATCAAGGTTTTATATATAGCAATTTTACATCTACTAGTTATTTCCATTAGTAATTAAAGGAACAAGGCACAGTGTATCCCTGGTCTCCAGCTCCCTACAGCTTGAAGTGGAAGCCTTTTGCTTCTGCCTGGATACTATCTGGATCCTGAACACATCAACCATTTTGTAAGTTAGAAACTAACCACTACCCTTAAGAACCACATCATTTGGCCTCACTGTCATTAGCATCCCTTCTTCCCCAGTGTGACACCTGTCCTACATAGCTCCCACCTGGAGAGCCAGCAGTCCTATTTTTCCATATGTACTGAACTGAAGAAAACATCAATCTTTCAAAAATTTGTACTCTGAAAACATAAGATTAGAAATGGTAAAACTGTTGCATTTTTTTAGGAGAAAAATTGCATAGCTGATATCATGTCGGTATGGTTTGAGTTTGTGGCAATAATTGATTAATAAATGGTCCATTTATTGCTTTTTCCATAGTCAAATCCTGATGGTTCAATAATGTACACTTTAATTAGTGGTGGCTGTGCCCTAAAACAGAAATGCCAATACGAGGCTCATTGTGTTTACTGAGGACAGAGTTCAGCATATCCTCTCAGTAACAGAAAAGAATAGTCACAGACTTGTGGATCACTCTCGTCTCATTGGTGGGGAGAGAGAATAGTCAAGAGACATTTATATGCACAAATAGCTTTCTGATCAACTATCCTGGGCATTTTATGCTCAGGGCATGTGAAGAACTTAGGATCAAATAAAAAATAAATACAGACCAAAACTCAAACAATCAGGACAATGAAACAAGAGAGACCTCTTGAAAAATCAGAACAATTTGGTAATACACATTTAAAACTCCATATAATTATTGGAAAATGAAATCAAGGAAATTTTTTTGAAAGAATAGTAGCAACAATAATAAAACCCTAAAAAACTGGAAAATAGGAGAAACTAAGAGATGCAAGTGATCAACACATTCAATTAATAAAATCAGCAAACAGGCCTTTAGGAGACAAAAGGTTGTTTTTTTTTTTTTTTTTTTTTTTTTTTTTTGATTTTTCGAGACAGGGTTTCTCTGTATAGTCTTGGCTGTCCTGGACCTCACTTTGTAGACCAGGCTGTCCTCGAACTCAGAAATCCGTCTGCCTCTGCCTCCCGAGTGCTGGGATTAAAGGTGTGTGCCACCACGCCCGGCCCACAAGAGTTTTTTAAGACCATGTTTTGTGTCTTTTGCATTACTCTGTATGCTCCTTCATATATCTTTTTTTTTCATTTTTTATTAGATATTTTCTTCATTTACATTTCAAATGCTATCCTGAAAGTCCCCTATACCCTCCTGCTGCCCTGCTTCCCAACCCACCCACTCCCGCTTCCTGGCCCTGGCGTTCCCCTGTACTGGGGCATATAATCTTCACAAGACCACCTCTTTTGGCCTCTGCAGGCATCCACATAATTGGCATGAATGCAACGTCACACTGATAGTGGCTGTGAGGAAGGGTAGTGCAGGACTTGTCTGCTGATCTGTAGCTCTACTTAACTGTTTGCAAGCAGTGCCATAGGACTCTCATCTGTGCCAGTCCCACAGTCCAAAGCCAGGTCTCTAATCACACGGGAGGCTGGGTAGAGAGCCAAAGCCACCTGTGTGGGCTGGTGCACTCCAGGAATGCCAGCACACAAAAGGTGGGGGCCGGAAGATTAGGAATTGAGTACTGACTTGGGCTGAGTAAAAAGGCCCTGTTTCACCTTCCCTAGAACAACAACAAAAAACCGACGCGGCAGAAAAATAAAGGTTGTGTTTCGCATCTTGTGTGAAAGTTCATGTTCTTTTAATCTAAATTTTCAAATCTGAAACATGGCGGAAGCCCCAGGTCCTCTGAACAGAAATAGTTTACATGAGGTATATACTCACACACACACACACACACACACACACACACACACACACACACACACACATTCTCTCTCTCTCTCTCTCTCTCTCCCTCCCTCTCTCTCTCTCTCTCTCTCTCTCTCACACACACACACACACTCACACACACACACACATAGACACATCACGAAAAATAAAATAATATTTGTTGTAAAGTAAATAAATAAATATTTGAAAATAAAAGAGGAAAACAACAGATATTTAGTTAAACAAAATCTCATTTTAAGCACAAAACCTTGTGAATCTTCATGGCTTACAAGGATTATCCAAATCAGTGAAAGTGTTCTTTGATTCTGGTGTGTGTGTGTGTGTGTGTGTGTGTGTGTGTGTCCCATGCACACGAGCAATGGTCATCAGATACGCTGATCTGTCACTCTCTGCCTTATTCCCTTGAGATATGTTCTCTCAGAAAACCTGGAGCTAGATTGTCAATCAGCAAGGCCCAGGGATCCCTCTGTCTCCCTCTTCCCAAGACACGGTGGTTAAAAGTGCACACACACAGCAGCGGTCGCCATCTTGGTCCGGGACCCGCCGAACTTAGGAAATTAGTCTGAACAGGTGAGAGGGTGCGCCAGAGAACCTGACAGCCTCTGGAACAGGCAGAAGCACAGAGGGGCTGAGGCAGCACCCTGTGTGGGCCGGGGACAGCCGGCCACCTTCCGGACCGGAGGACAGGTGCCCGCCCGGCTGGGGAGGCGACCTAAGCCACAGCAGCAGCGGTCGCCATCTTGGTCCGGGACCCGCCGAACTTAGGAAATTAGTCTGAACAGGTGAGAGGGTGCGCCAGAGAACCTGACAGCTTCTGGAACAGGCGGAAGCACAGAGGCGCTGAGGCAGCACCCTTTGTGGGCCGGGGACAGCCAGCCACCGTCCGGACCGGAGGACAGGTGCCCGCCCGGCTGGGGAGGCGGCCTAAGCCACAGCAGCAGCGGTCGCCATCTTGGTCCCGGGACTCCAAGGAACTTAGGAATTTAGTCTGCTTAGGTGAGAGTCTGTACCACCTGGGAACTGCCAAAGCAACACACTGTCTGAGAAAGGTCCTGTTTTGGGCCTTCTTCTTCGGCCAGGAGGAGGTCCAAATACAAGATATCTGCGCACCTTCCCTGTAAGAGAGCTTGCCAGCAGAGAGTGCTCTGAGCACTGAAACTCAGAGGAGAGAATCTGTCTCCCAGGTCTGCTGATAGACGGTAACAGAATCACCAGAAGAACAATCTCTAAACAGAGTCAACTATAACTACTAACTCCAGAGATTACCAGATGGCGAAAGGTAAACGGAGGAATCTTACTAACAGGAACCAAGACCACTCACCATCACCAGAACCCAGCACACCCTCTTCGCCCAGTCCAGGGAACCCCAACACACCTGAGAACCTAGACCTAGATTTAAAAGCATATCTCATGATGATGGTAGAGGACATCAAGAAGGACTTTAATAAATCACTTAAAGAAATACAGGAGAACACTGCTAAAGAGTTACAAGTCCTTAAAGAAAAACAGGAAAACACAATCAAACAGGTAGAAGTCCTTACAGAAAAAGAGGAAAAACCATACAAACAGGTGATGGAAATGAACAAAACCATACTAGACCTAAAAAGGGAAGTAGACACAATAAAGAAAACTCAAAGCGAGGCAACACTAGAGATAGAAACCCTAGGAAAGAAATCTGGAACCATAGATTTGAGCATCAGCAACAGAATACAAGAGATGGAAGAGAGAATCTCAGGTGCAGAAGATTCCATAGAGAACATCGGCACAACAATCAAAGAAAATGGAAAATGCAAAAAGATCCTAACTCAAAATATCCAGGAAATCCAGGACACAATAAGAAGACCAAACGTACGGATAATAGGAGTGGATGAGAATGAAGATTTTCAACTCAAAGGTCCAGCAAACATCTTCAACAAAATTATTGAAGAAAACTTCCCAAATCTAAAGAATGAGATGCATATGAACATACAAGAAGCCTACAGAACTCCAAATAGACTGGACCAGAAAAGAAATTCCTCCCGACACATAATAATCAGAACATCAAATGCACTAAATAAAGATAGAATACTAAAAGCAGTAAGGGAAAAAGGTCAAGTAACATATAAAGGCAAGCCTATCAGAATTACACCAGATTTTTCACCAGAGACTATGAAAGCCAGAAGAGCCTGGACAGATGTTATACAGACACTAAGAGAACACAAACTGCAGCCCAGGCTACTATACCCAGCCAAACTCTCAATTATCATAGAGGGAGAAACCAAAGTATTCCACGACAAAACCAAATTCACGCATTATCTCTCCACGAATCCAGCCCTTCAAAGGATAATAACAGAAAAAAAACCAATACAAGAACGGGAACAACGCCCTAGAAAAAACAAGAAGGTAATCCCTCAACAAACCTAAAAGAAGACAGCCACAAGAACAGAATGCCACCTTTAACAACTAAAATAACAGGAAGCAACAATTACTTTTCCTTAATATCTCTTAACATCAATGGTCTCAACTCGCCAATAAAAAGACATAGACTAACAAACTGGCTACACAAACAAGACCCAACATTTTGCTGCTTACAGGAAACTCATCTCAGAGAAAAAGATAGACACTACCTCAGAATGAAAGGCTGGAAAACAATTTTCCAAGCAAATGGTATGAAGAAACAAGCAGGAGTAGCCATCCTAATATCTGATAAGATTGACTTCCAACCCAAAGTCATCAAAAAAGACAAGGAGGGACACTTCATTCTCATCAAAGGTAAAATCCTCCAAGAGGAACTCTCAATTCTGAATATCTATGCTCCAAATACAAGAGCAGCCACATTCACTAAAGAAACTTTAGTAAAGCTCAAAGTACACATTGCGCCTCACACAATAATAGTGGGAGACTTCAACACACCACTTTCACCAATGGACAGATCATGGAAACAGAAACTAAACAGGGACACACTGAAACTAACAGAAGTGATGAAACAAATGGATCTGACAGATATCTACAGAACATTTTATCCTAAAACAAAAGGATATACCTTCTTCTCAGCACCTCATGGTACGTTCTCCAAAATTGACCACATAATAGGTCACAAATCAGGCCTCAACAGATTCAAAAATATTGAAATTGTCCCATGTATCCTATCAGATCACCATGCACTAAGGCTGATCTTCAATAACAAAATAAATAACAGAAAGCCAACATTCACATGGAAACTGAACAACACTCTTCTCAATGATACCTTGGTCAAGGAAGGAATAAAGAAAGAAATTAAAGACTTTTTAGAGTTTAATGAAAATGAAGCCACAACGTACCCAAACCTTTGGGACACAATGAAAGCATTTCTAAGAGGGAAACTCATAGCTATGAGTGCCTTCAAGAAAAAACGGGAGAGAGCACATACTAGCAGCTTGACAACACATCTAAAAGCTCTAGAAAAAAAGGAAGCAAATTCACCCAAGAGGAGTAGACGGCAGGAAATAATCAAACTCAGGGGTGAAATCAACCAAGTGGAAACAAGAAGAACTATTCAAAGAATTAACCAAACGAGGAGTTGGTTCTTTGAGAAAATCAACAAGATAGATAAACCCTTAGCTAGACTCACTAAAGGGCACAGGGACAAAATCCTAATTAACAAAATCAGAAATGAAAAGGGAGACATAACAACAGATCCTGAAGAAATCCAAAACACAATCAGATCCTTCTACAAAAGGCTATACTCAACAAAACTGGAAAACCTGGACGAAATGGACAAATTTCTGGACAGATACCAGGTACCAAAGTTGAATCAGGATCAAGTTGACCTTCTAAACAGTCCCATATCCCCTAAAGAAATAGAAGCAGTTATTAATAGTCTCCCAGCCAAAAAAAGCCCAGGACCAGACGGGTTTAGTGCAGAGTTCTATCAGACCTTCAAAGAAGATCTAACTCCAGTTCTGCACAAACTTTTTCACAAGATAGAAGTAGAAGGTATTCTACCCAACTCATTTTATGAAGCCACTATTACTCTGATACCTAAACCACAGAAAGATCCAACAAAGATAGAGAACTTCAGACCAATTTCTCTTATGAACATCGATGCAAAAATTCTTAATAAAATTCTCGCTAACCGAATCCAAGAACACATTAAAGCAATCATCCATCCTGACCAAGTAGGTTTTATTCCAGGGATGCAGGGATGGTTTAATATACGAAAATCCATCAATGTAATCCATTATATAAACAAACTCAAAGACAAAAACCACATGATCATCTCGTTAGATGCAGAAAAAGCATTTGACAAGATCCAACACCCATTCATGATAAAAGTTCTGGAAAGATCAGGAATTCAAGGCCAATACCTAAACATGATAAAAGCAATCTACAGCAAACCAGTAGCCAACATCAAAGTAAATGGAGAGAAGCTGGAAGCAATCCCACTAAAATCAGGGACTAGACAAGGCTGCCCACTTTCTCCCTACCTTTTCAACATAGTACTTGAAGTATTAGCCAGAGCAATTCGACAACAAAAGGAGATCAAGGGGATACAAATTGGAAAAGAGGAAGTCAAAATATCACTTTTTGCAGATGATATGATAGCATATATAAGTGACCCTAAAAATTCCAACAGAGAACTCCTAAACCTGATAAACAGCTTCGGTGAAGTAGCTGGATATAAAATTAACTCAAACAAGTCAATGGCCTTTCTCTACACAAAGAATAAACAGGCTGAGAAAGAAATTAGGGAAACAACACCCTTCTCAATAGCCACAAATAATATAAAATATCTCGGCGTGACTCTAACGAAGGAAGTGAAAGATCTGTATGATAAAAACTTCAAGTCCCTGAAGAAAGAAATTAAAGAAGATCTCAGAAGATGGAAAGATCTCCCATGCTCATGGATTGGCAGGACCAACATTGTAAAAATGGCTATCTTGCCAAAAGCAATCTACAGATTCAATGCAATCCCCATTAAAATTCCAACTCAATTCTTCAACGAATTAGAAGGAGCAATTTGCAAATTCATCTGGAATAACAAAAAACCGAGGATAGCAAAAACTCTTCTCAAGGATAAAAGAACCTCTGGTGGAATCACCATGCCTGACCTAAAGCTTTACTACAGAGCAATTGTGATAAAAACTGCATGGTACTGGTATAGAGACAGACAAGTGGACCAATGGAATAGAATTGAAGACCCAGAAATGAACCCACACACCTATGGTCACTTGATCTTCGACAAGGGAGCCAAAACCATCCAGTGGAAGAAAGACAGCATTTTCAACAATTGGTGCTGGCACAACTGGTTGTTATCATGTAGAAGAATGCGAATCGATCCATACTTATCTCCTTGTACTAAGGTCAAATCTAAGTGGATCAAGGAACTTCACATAAAACCAGAGACACTGAAACTTATAGAGGAGAAAGTGGGGAAAAGCCTTGAAGATATGGGCACAGGGGAAAAATTCCTGAACAGAACAGCAATGGCTTGTGCTGTAAGATCGAGAATTGACAAATGGGACCTAATGAAACTCCAAAGTTTCTGCAAGGCAAAAGACACTGTCTATAAGACAAAAAGACCACCAACAGACTGGGAAAGGATCTTTACCTATCCTAAATCAGATAGGGGACTAATATCCAACATATATAAAGAACTCAAGAAGGTGGACCTCAGAAAATCAAATAACCCCCTTAAAAAATGGGGCTCAGAACTGAACAAAGAATTCTCACCTGAGGAATACCGAATGGCAGAGAAGCACCTGAAAAAATGTTCAACATCCTTAATCATCAGGGAAATGCAAATCAAAACAACCCTGAGATTCCACCTCACACCAGTCAGAATGGCTAAGATCAAAAATTCAGGTGACAGCAGATGCTGGCGAGGATGTGGAGAAAGAGGAACACTCCTCCATTGTTGGTGGGATTGCAGGCTTGTACAACCACTCTGGAAATCAGTCTGGCGGTTCCTCAGAAAATTGGACATAGTACTACCGGAGGATCCAGCAATACCTCTCCTGGGCATATATCCAGAAGAAGCCCCAACTGGTAAGAAGGACACATGCTCCACTATGTTCATAGCAGCCTTATTTATAATAGCCAGAAACTGGAAAGAACCCAGATGCCCCTCAACAGAGGAATGGATACAGAAAATGTGGTACATCTACACAATGGAGTACTACTCAGCTATTAAAAAGAATGAATTTATGAAATTCCTAGCCAAATGGATGGACCTGGAGAGCATCATCCTGAGTGAGGTAACACAATCACAAAGGAACTCACACAATATGTACTCACTGATAAGTGGATACTAGCCCAAAACCTAGGATACCCACGATATAAGATACAATTTCCTAAACACATGAAACTCAAGAAAAATGAAGACTGAAGTGTGGACACTATGCCCCTCCTTAGAAGTGGGAACAAAACACCCATGGAAGGAGTTACAGAAACAAAGTATGGAGCTGAGATGAAAGGATGGACCATGTAGAGACTGCCATATCCAGGGATCCACCCCATAATCAGCTTCCAAATGCTGACACCATTGCATACACTAGCAAGATTTTACTGAAAGGACCCAGATGTAGCTGTCTCTTGTGAGACTATGCCGGGGCCTAGCAAACACAGAAGTGGATGCTCAGAGTCAGCTAATGGATGGATCACAGGGCTCCCAATGGAGGAGCTAGAGAAAGTACCCAAGGAGCTAAAGGGATCTTCAACCCTATAGGTGGAACAACATTATGAACTAACCAGTACCCCTGAGCTCTTGACTCTAGCTGCATATGTATCAAAAGATGGCCTAGTCGGCCATCACTGGAAAGAGAGGCCCATTGGACACGCAGACTTTGTGTGCCCCGGTACAGGGGAACGCCAGGGCCAAAGGGGGGGAGTGGGTGGGTAGGGGAGTGGGGGTGGGTGGGTAAGGGGGACTTTTGGTATAGCATTGGAAATGTAAATGAGCTAAATACCTAATAAAAAAAAAATGAAAAAAAAAAATGATCCTCGTACCAAAAACTATCTACAGATTCAGTACAATATCAATAAAAATTTCACACAAATCTTCACAAACAGAACAGAAAAATCCAAAGATTTATATAAAGGTACAATTTACACCAAGACTATGTATAACTGAAGCCATCCTGAATAAAAGGAGTTCTGCAGGAGGCATCACCATACCTAATTTGAAATTATAGTACAGAACCATACAGTTTTGAACAAAACTGACACATAAGACATTGGAACAGAATACATAACCCAGTTACAATTTCACCAACTACACTTACATAATTGTTGAAAAAGATATAAAAAATGGAAAACTGGATTTCTATGTGTTAAAAAAAAAGAAGGTAGATCCTTACCTCTCACTCTTCACCAAACTCAACTGCACATAGATTAAGCCCCTCAAAATAAGAGCTAAAGCCTTGAAACTGCTAGAGGAAAAAGTAGGGGACATGGTGCAACTTATTTCTACACACAGGTATGGACTTTCTGAGTAAAATTCCATTAACTCGGGAAACAAGAATGGCTAGTAGATGGGATGTCATGAAACTAAAAACTTCCATATAAGGAAGGAAACTGTCAATCAAATGAAGACATAACTCACAAAATAAAAGGAATGTTTGCCATTTATTTTTAAATAACTTTAATTTTTATTGAAATAGACTTTTTGGAGGAGCTAGAGAAAGTATCCAAGGAGCTAAAGAGATCTGCAACCCTGTAGGTGCAACAACAATATGAACTAACCAGTACCCCGGAGCTCTTGACTCTAGCTGCATATGTATCAAAAGATGGCCTAGTCGGCCATCACTGGAAAGAGAGGCCCATTGGACTTGCAAACTTTATATGCCCCAGTACAGGGGAATGCCAGGGCCAAAAAGTGGGAGTGGGGGGTAGGGGAGTGGGGGGGGAGGGTATGGGGGACTTTTGGGATAGCATTCTAAATGTAATTGAGGAAAATACATAATAATAAAAAATATTAAAAAAAAAAAAAAAAGTGCACACACAGCCATGCCTAGCTTTTCAGACAAATTCTGGGGGTTCAAATCCATCAACTCAAATTCTCATGCTTGAGGTGTAAGTATTATCCTTTGAGCTATGTCCTAAGTCTGTCTTTCCTTTAGTTTTGGACAGGGTCTCTCACTGAACCTTGCAAATTCCTCTGGGCTGGCTAATTAGGAAGTCCTGGATCCTCTTGTATTTATCTCTACAGTGTAAAGATTGTCTGTTGGGCTTTTATGGAGGTGCAGAGGATCAACCTCAAGTCCTGGGGCTCGTATGGCAAGGAATTTACTGATTGAGCCCTCTTCCCAGCCCTCTCCTTTGATTCTGTTTGTTTGGTTTTTTTTTTTAAGTCTTGATTTATTATTTTGTGTGTTTGAGCATTTGGCTGCACCTCTGTGTGTGCAATGTGTCCATGCAGTGCCCACCAAGAGCAGAGGAGGATGTTGGCTCTGCTGGAATTGGAGTTAGCTTGAGAGCTGCGTGTGGCTGCTGGGGACAGAACTAGGTCTTTCTTCTTCTGAAAGAGCGGCCAGTGCTCTTAACCACTCAGCCTTGTCTCCAAGTCCTTGTTTTAACTCTCAACTAAATCAAAATATTATAGTAAAAACCATTATCATTTTACAAACTTATAAAAGAACTATGTCAACCTAGTATCAATTCTCCCTTGCCACATTTGACTATTATCTAAATAATTTTATAATTTTAATGTAGTAAGTACCCTTACTTTGTTTTTTAGAGAAAGGATCAAAGTAGCTTATGTCCTTTTTTTTTTAACTAATTAAAATGTTTGCATGCACCCCATAGGTGGAACAACAATATGAACTAACGGGTACCCCCAGAGCTCATGTCTCTACCTGCATATGTAGCAGAAGATGGCCTAGTCAGCCATCATTGGGAAGAGAGGCCCCTTGGTTTTGCAAACTTTAGATGCCCCAGTACAGGGGAATGCCAGGGCCAAGAAGTGGGAGTGGGTGGGTAGGGGAGAAGGGCAGGGGGAGTATAGGGGACTTTTGGGATAGCATTTGAAATGTAAATGAAGAAGATATCTAATAAAATATTTTAAAAAATGTTTGCATGCTTTCTGCTCCCTTTTACTGCTGATGGGCACAGGATAATATAAACTAAGAAGACTTATCAGCAGTTGTGTTTTCTGGAAACTGAACATAAAACAGATTGGAGTATGGGGCATTTCTCAAAGACCAATGTCTGTGAAAGGATTCAGGAAGAGGCAGAATTGGAGTCTGGGGATGTGGCTCAGTGGTCAAGCACTTGCCTAGCATGAGTAAGTTGCTGGGTTGATACTCACTACCTAGCCACCCACACCATGATAAGAAGGTGGAGGAGGGGGGAAGTTGGAAGAGGGAAGAGGAGGAAAGAGGAGGGAGGAGGAGTGCAGAGGGGGAGGGGAAGGAGGAGGAGGAGGAGGAGGAGGAGGAGGAGGAGGAGGAGGAGGAAGTAAAGGAAGAGAAGCCAGGGGAAGCAGAAAAGATGAAGTGCAATGAAGATCCACAGAGCCCCTGACTAGAAGAAAGGGATCAATCAAATATTGTCTTCTAAAATTGTCTCAAATTGGACAGAAAAGCTGGATCCATATCCTGAGAGTAGATCCTGGCCACAGGAAAAAGCATGACCTCTGCCACTCAGAAGGAGAACTGTGAGCCGGAATCTGGGGGCTGTTAGCCTTCCTTACAGTTGGACAAGTCTCCCTTGAACGTGGGTGTATCAGGCCCCCCTTTGGGTGTACCACACCTTTAGTTTTTTTTAGGTGCCCAAAAGCACCTAATGTGAAGTACATCTCATTATGGTGACCATATGTTATGAATTGAGAATGCTGTTAGCTGGGCTGTGCCCCACAGCTACTGGGATCAATGACGTTGAGGGTAGTTCCAGCCATCTGGTTTTGGTCAGGACTCTTAAATGGAGGTGGAAGGGCACATGGTGGGGAGACTCAGGGAGGAGTAAGAAAGGGGATTTGGAGGTGGATATATTGATATATGTATGAAATTGTCAAGGATTAAATATTAATTTTAGAAAGAGACTGTTAGGAAGACCAATAGCCCCCCATACTCTTGGAAATGACACCTTTATCTATTCTTATTTGTTCTGCATCGTTTGGCTTTGCCTTGGTTTTAGGGATTGGGGATTGGGGAGACTTTTGTTGGGTGGGTGAGACAATGTCTCCTCACCTAGCCTAGGTTGGTCTTCAGGTTCTAATGCTTCTGACTCCACCTCCTGTGTACTGTCATTCCTGGCATGCACCAGCCCACACAGGTGGCTTTGGCTCTCTACCCAGCCTCCCGTGATTGGAGACCTTAGTTTGGACTGTTGGACTTGCTCTGATGTGAGACTTAGGGCACTGCTTGCAGGAACATGATCCAAACAGTAAGTTGAGCTCCTCTACAGTGAAGAGCTCCTGTCTTGCCTTCATGGTCACCATTGTCAGAAGCAACACCTTAGGCCTGTAGAACCAAAGTGGCTGAGTACATTGAGAACTCAGCCAAGGCAAAGTGGGTCCACTCTTAATTAGAAGAGGCTTCAGGGAGTGTGGAAACCATCATCTTGTAAGGTACTGCTGCCAATAGTCACAGTTTCCCTTCTGATGAATACCACCCTTTCTAATGACAAGCTCAGTGAGGCTGGGTCAACTCCAGTGTTCTTCAGTGGGTCACAGCCAGCCACCCCTCCGGATGCTATGAATGAATCAGACAATGAACTAACATAGTTTCTTGGAGGCTTATGGTTTCAAAGGGTGTGCCTGTGATCATTATGATGGGGAGCATAGCAGCAAACAGGAAGACATGATACTGGAACCGTAGCTGAGAGTTTACATCATCCTGATTCACAAACTGGGAATGGCACGGGCTTTGAAACCTCAATGCCTAGACCCAGTGAGACCCCTCTTCCAACAAGGCCACACCTCCTCATCCTTCCCAAACAGTTCTACCATCTGGGAACCAAATATTCAAAGGTACAGACTTATGGGAGTCATTCTCAAACAAGCCATTACACTCCACTCCCTGGGCCCCATAGGCTGTGGCCATATCATAATGCAACTGCATTTACCTACCTTCAAAAGTCACCATAGTCTGTTATAGTCTCAACATGTTTCAAAGTTCAAAGTCTATTCTGAGATTCAACACACTCTCTTAATTGTAAGTCCTATAAAAGCAAAAATCAAATCACATACTTCTGATATACAATGATACAGAATATGCATTATCTTTCCAAAAGAGAGCATATGAGGAAATACTGGACCAAAGCAAAAATGACATCCAGCAGGACAAAGTCCAGATGCTGTAGATCTATGTCCAATGTCAACGGGCTGTTCCTTGCTTCCAGCTTAGCTGACTACAATAAACTTCTCTCTCATGGTCTGGCTTCATGCCCTGCCTTCAGCTCTCCTTAGCGTATATCCTATGGCTCTGGCATATCCAACATCTTGATATCTCTAACACAGTCCAGGCTTCCCCTTCACAGCTTCAGGGAATGACCTCTCAGAACCTTCATGTAGGGACTACCAAGTCACATACATGGCCACAGCGGCTTTTCTCAACCACAAATCAAGATTCCCTTTTTCTGTATCTTTCATGATCCTAAATTCAGAAACAGTGTGGCTCTGGAGCAGTAGATGAGAGATTACACCCTTACCTGCAAGTAGGAGCATACACACACACACACACACTCACACACACACACACACACACACACACAGAGAGAGAGAGAGAGAGAGAGAGAGAGAGAGAGAGAGAGAGAAGTGGTGTCAAGTCGTTTTAAGCACCAATTCAACTCTGCTTGATGGACATTACATTTTTGTTAAAAATAGCTTGAAATGGGTTTTTCTCTTCTTTTTTTCAAGATTTATTACTTCTATGTATATGAGTACACTGTCACTGTCCAGAAGAAGGCATCTGATCCCATTACAGAAGGCTGTAACCATGTGGTTGCTGGGAATTGAACTCAGGACCTCTGGAAGAACAGTGAGTGCTCTTAACTTCTGTGCCATCTCTCCAGCCTGGTTTATTCATATCTATTTGTATTTGGCATGTGTGTGTGTGTGTGTGTGTGTGTCGGTGCACGTACCACAATGCACATGTGAAGGTCAGAGGACACTTACAAGAGCTGGTTCTCTCCTTTAACCACTGTGGTGGTTTGATAGGTATGGCTCCCATAGACTCATGTGTTTGAATATTTGGCTATAGGGAGTGGCACTATTAGAAGGTGTGGCCTTGTTCAAGTAAGTATAGCCTTGTGGGTATGAGTGTGTTACTGTGGAGGTGGGTTTTTGAGGTCATATATGCTCAAGCTATTCTGAGTGCAACACACAGTCCTCTTCTGCTGCCTGCAGATCAAGATGTAGAACTATTAGCTTTTTCTCAAGCAACATGTTTGTCTACATACTGCTAACACATGTCATGCCATGGCAATAATGACTAAAGCCCTGAACTGTAAACCAGTCCCAAATTAAATGTTTTCCTTTATAAGCGTCCCCTTGGTCATGGTCTCTTTTCACAGCAATAGAACCTTAAGTAAAACAACCACAGAGATGAAACAGAGACTGGCTTGGCAGTAGGTACCTTTACACACTGAGCCATCCCACCAGCCCCTGAAATGGGTATGTATATGGAGGCAATTCCAATTTGCCTTCCAGTCCACCCCACTTCACGGGGTGGGAAGCTCACTGTTCTCCATTCCTCTAAGTCAGAACTTCTCTGCTAGGTTCTCCCTGTGCTCTACCCTGTGGAGCCATAGGACCATAGGCATTGATCCACATATTCTAATAGTCTTTCCCCATCAGTGATCCCCAGCCTTGGCAGCACAGAAGACTCAAGTTTACCACACAAGACTCCAGGCCTACAGAACCGGGATTTCTGAACTTCCAGCCAAGGAATGTATATTTTTTAAAAGTTAACATAGATTTACTTAATCCCCAGCCAGATTTGAGAGTCACTGATCCACAAAATGCCAAGTAATTGTTTTATTAGATTTAATAAATTAGCCAGCTGGAACAGACCTGCGCATGCCGCCCACGTGTTGGCACTGTGTTTCCCTACAGATCTGTTCCTTAAGTTCAAAAATGTTAAGTGTGGCCCTTCGGAAAGCAGAACGATATCTAGAGGAAGAAATCTGAATCTGAACTAAAAGTGGGTTTATCCTGAAAGCAACGGCGCTTAAAGGCCCCTTGCTTGAACTTGTACTTGTCTCTGTAGCTATGTATCCTTTAGTTAGAGCAGCAAGATACTGTAACTGCAAATTCTGGAAGGCACTCTCTCTTTTCCTGTGAATTGCTCTTTGGCTATATTACCCGTGTGTTGAGTGGCACGGGAACCATGACATCAGCAATATTTTTGGACCATGACTAAGAAGAGTGATGAGGATGCCTATAGCTCTGGTTTGGTGGGATAATCATGTGGTTCAGAGGCAATTCGTAGCTGTGTCACTGCCAGCTGCCCTGATATAAAATAGCTTCCAGTTACAATCCAGCCACCATCTGTGCTTGCACACCCAACCTTTGAGAAATGCAAGTGCCAGATTCAACCTTACTTCATATTCTGCCACAGCATCTGGGACAACAAAGAAAAACTGGCCAGTGAGCGCCATGAATGCAGATAGCGTGTTTAAGATCACATCCTGCGATGGGGCTGGAGAGTTGGTTCTGTGGTTAATTGCTGTGCTGTTTTGAGGATTGGAGTTTGGATCCGAGTGTACAGAACCCCTGTAATTGCAGCTCCAGGGAATCCCATGTTCTTTTCTGGCCTCAGTGGGCACCTGCACTCACACTCACAAGGACAAACACATAGAATAATGGCTGGAGAGATGGCTCAGTAGCGAAGAGAACTTACTTTCAATCCTAGTACTTGGGAGGCGGGGGCGGGTGGGTGTCTGTGGATTCAAGAGCACCTTGTCATGCATAATGAGTTCCAGGATAGCTAAGGCTATGCAGTCAGACTTTGTTTAATGATAGGCAAAGCAATGACACTAATAAAACCACTAACATGGAAGGGAGAAAGCTCATAAGGCGTCAACCCTACCCAGAGAGCTACAGGTAACTAAGGGATACTGAGACTGGGAGAACAGGTCTTTCTCAGGGAATAACCTCCCAGTCTGCTATCCAACACTTAGTGTTCAGCCCTGAGAACATACATGTACAGGTGATATTACACAGTGTGGGCTGCTTATATTCATGTATTTAGGAATCTACATGTGTGTGTGTGTGTGTGTGTGTGTGTGTGTGTATTGTGTATGTAAAACAATTAAAGAAGAGGAGGTCATGAATTTGAAAGCATAGGGGTACATGGGAGGGATTGGAGGGAGAAAAAGGAAGGGAAGAAATGATGTAATTATATTATAATTTCTAAAACTCAAAGAGTAGTATTAAAAAAAAAAGAGCAAAAACAATAAAATAAAACAAGATGACTCCCTGAAAATCAGCCAAACCCTGAGTGGCCTTGAGATCTCCTAGCTCATCTGTAAAAGACTATTGAAAGCCGTTTCCATAAACATGGTAATGCGACCAGACCATCAGTGAGCGGTGGGTCCGGAAGGAAACCTTTTGCAGTAGGACTCTAAGAAGTACTCGCTCCTTCTGGTCTTGGTGTATAAAGAATCATTGTCTTATGGCTGTGTCATCAAATAGTTGGCAGACTCATAGTTGTATTATAGAGGATAAGATAACTGGACAGTAAACAGGTTTTTGTTGTTGTTGTTGTTAGTTTGTTTTTCTAGAATTTTAAGGACCTTTTTAAAAATTTGCCAGTTTCCAACATTTTCTTTTGGTGGTGATTTATCTTATGATCCTAAGTGAACATTTAGTATTTCTTCTTACTAATTTAAATCATTTTTCTGAAAAAGGGCCTCCAGGATTGTATAAGCTTCAGGCCTATGAGCTCTGGGTTGGCTGAAGTCAGTACCTCACCCCCGCACTCTGATAATAGATATGAAAGACCCTAATGGGTTTGCCCTTTACAGCTGCCTCAGTCTCCTGAAAACCAAATCTGCTTATTATTAAGTCTGCAAATGCACCGTTGATGGATTGTAATGACTCTAAAGGAATCTGTGTGGCCAGAAAGATAAATAATACATTGTTTAAAGGGTTTTGAACTCTTATAATGTTTTGGAAGATGCCATTTGTTAGAAATAAAAGAAATTAGGAGGAAGGCTACATCATGGTCAAAGAGAAAAATGCATAAACAACTAATTGTGATTAAGCATGCTGGAGGAAAGGTGATTAATTTCTGACTTCTGTCCTAGGGAAATGTTACAAAGTCATCCTCATGTTTACAGGCAGTTGAGCAGATCGCACATCACAGAGCCCGTCTGGCATGTTCCCCGTCAGAACCTTTGACTTCTTTCTTGCAAGGCCACGGTAACCTTTGAGATAACGCATCATTTTCCAGAGAAGATGCAAAGAGTTTAGAAAAGGAATTGCCCAGTCTCTCTTTCTGCCAGTCCATCGTGGTCTCTATGCCTGCCGAATCTCACTTCCAGCATATAACAGATGCAAAAGGGACAATCTGTTCCCCTCAGATCTGCCTCACTTTGAATCATCTTGGAACTTACCATCCAGTCTCTAGATGCTATTTATTTAAAATGTTATACTCTTGGTGTCTTTAGTCATAAGGTTTGCTAAAAATAATTGTCGCTGTCTGTAAACGTTTGGTATACACTGGTTTATACAACATTGAACTAATTTTTCACATCTGTGCCACATTGCTTCTCAGAGCCTTTAATAACGAGTCTTTAAGTGCAGGCTACGGGCTGGGGTTTGGAATGTTTCCCAGATTGTTCAATCAAAACCCCCTTGTTCTGAGGAATTAATTTTTTGAGGGACTGTAACTTTGGGAAATGCTGCTTTGGCCCACAGTAACATGAAGCAAGTGGATATAAATGTTTTCTATAACATAAAAAGCAAGCAAGTGACATGATATTACGATAGTAACTGTTGTTGTTATTAGCAAGAGCGTGATCGTAGAGCAACCGTTGTCTCATCTTTTCTACTGGGTCCACTGAAGCTATCTGTGTAAATTTCCACTATAGTAATTTTATTTTACAACAAAATTGATGAAAAAACATTCTGCAGACTTCTGCTGTAAGCTCTTGTCTGCTGCCTTGGGAGATTCCATTACGTGTGTGTGTGTGTGTGTGTATGTGTGTGTGTGTGTGTGTATGTGTGTGTGTGTGTGTGTGTATGTGTGTGTGTGTGTGTATGTGTGTGTGTGTGTGTGTGTATGTGTGTGTGTGTGTGTGTGTGTGTGAGACTCCACTGCATTTATTAAAAGGTGTATACTGTCAAAGCAATCACCATCAAAACTCTAAGGATCTAAATATATTTCTCACAGAAACAGAAAATCTCATCATGAAATCCCAAGAGTCAACAGATAGCCTAAGCAATTTGGGGAAAATACAGATGGCGAGGACTAGTATTCAGGAATTAGTTCTGAATCCAAAAACATATCCCAGAACTAGAGAGATCAAAAGGGTGAGATACTGGGGATAGAGTTATAGCTCAGTGGGAGAATGTGTCTCATGCTAAAAGCTCTCAGTTCAGTCCCCAAAATGTGGTATTGTTATAAATAAACACAGATTAATAAACCAAGACAGTGCTATGCAGTATCTAAAATTAAACTCCCACATATATATGCAAGTCACCTTTGACAAGGACACCAAGACCCTTAATGGACAAATGCAATTTCTTCAACAGATACTGTTTGGGAAAAAGTAGACACCCACATGTAACAGAGTGAAGCTGAGGGGCCAGAGAGATGGCTCTGAGGTTTAGGAGCACTGCTTGCTCTTGCAGAAGGACCTGAGTTCAGGTCCCAGTACCTACATGGTGGTTTGCGACCATCTATAACTGCAGTTCCAGGGAATCGAATGCTCTCTGTGACCTCTGGGGGCACTAGACATGCACATGGTACAGAGACATCCATGCATGCAAAATAGTCAGACACAGAAGATAAAATAAACACAGCTAAAATGTTTTAAAGAGTGGAGCTGTCCTCATACATGACATTGATCTTGGCAATGATTTCTGAGATATGGCAGTAAAACCAGTGACAAAGTGAGTTTAAATTTTATATGACTCATAGGGAATCAAAGGAAGACAAGCTGTCCATAGCTTTAAATAGTCTGAACTTGAAATTTGCTTTCCTTTTGTGTTTTGCAGTTGGTGATCATATGCACACATGAAGGACTTGCGTGGCTATAATAACCTATGGAGGCTTTTGCTACTTCGATCTTTGGTAAATAGCTTGACTCTCCCACAGTCCATGAAGACCTGCAGAACCTCTCTGTTTAGTCAAAGGCATGGTTCAGCATCTCTGTGCACAGCCTGGCAACCCCTTTAACTTTTACTCACCCCAGACTCTCAGACTATCCCTAGTGTCAAGTTGGGAACTTCACTGTCCTTAGTAGTTCTTAGAAGTCAGGCAACTATCACATCTTATTAATTAATTTTTAATTTTTTCAATTTAATTTTATATGTATAATTTTTGTATGCATGTATATATACATGATGTATGTATGTATGTATGTATGTATGTATGTATGTATATATGTATGTGCATCACATGCACTCCTGGTCACTATGGAAGTCAGAAAATGTCATTGAGTCTCCTGGAACTGGAGTTACAGATGATTGTGCACCATCATGTAGAGACTGGGAGCCAAATCCAGACCCTCTACAAGAGCAGCAAATGTTCTTAAGCACTGAAGAGTCTCTTCAGGACCTATTTATCTCCATGACTTTGTTTGCTTGTTTCATTTTTTTCTAGACAGGGTTTCTCTGTGTATCCCTGGCTGTCCTGGAGCTCACTCTATAGACTAGGCTTAACTCAAACTCAGAGATCCATCTGCCTCTGCTTCCTCAGTCCTGGGACTAATGGGGTGCACCAACAGGCCCAACCCTGTTTATCTATTTTTGAAATAAGGTTTGATATGTAGCCCAGACTGGCTTTGAATTGCAATCTTCCTGTCTCAACTTCCTCAGAGCTGAGATTGCAGGCAGGCTACAATGTCCAGTTCTTAGATAGCCTATGCCACCATGCCAAGGTCTTAGATAGCCTATGCCACCATGCCAGGGTCTTAGAAAGCCTATGCCACCATACCCAGATGGTCCTTAGATTTGGAGACACATCACCACATTAGAAACATCAGAACAAATAGAAGCAAGAAAACCAACAGGATCACATCCAAGAGTCTGCCTTTCTTTTAACTAAAAGTTTGTGCCTCGCTTAAATTGTTCAAAGAAAAGCTTCATCTTAGTCAAAATCACAAAGTAACCTTGTGATTTTAGCATCTCTGCCTAGTTATTTTCTAGGGAGTTTCTGAAAACAGAGGAGATTTGAAGAAAAGATCCCAGGATGCAGAAAGAACTTCCCAAGAAAGGTACAGCCCTCGTCCAGCTGAGCTTGCCTTTATCACACAAAGCATCCTAGTTCCTGCTGGAGGAACAGGTGCTACCCAATTAGGCCAGGAGCTCATTAGTGTTTAAACCCTTACGTCTTGAATGACTCATAGACAGTTTGGTAGGACAATTCTCATCCATCAATGACAATTGATGAAATGGACAACTCCTGCATGTTTGGCCTCTCTACATTTTTGGAAAGATCTGGGTAGTAAAAAGCTTCGGAGACCACGCAGAGACAAGAAACGGAAATTTAAAGCCACTGCACACTGAGCCCCCGTCTTCCCCTTCTTTTTGTACAGCATTGATAGTCTCCTGTTTCCTCTTCACTTTCCTTGAGGCCCTCATTCCTGAATGGAGGGCAATGACGTTCGCCATCTGAGCATTCAAGGCAGAGCTCTGACTCAGGCTGGGCAGTGCCTGGGAGAGAAAGGACAAGAAGGAAGGAATCCTCAGACTTTCTGAAAGCCCAGAACTTCCTCCATGTTTTCATGGGGACAGATGGGCTCCCCATGAGTCAACTGTTTCCTGATTTCTTAAAGGAGGCAGAGAAGTAATAAGCAAAGCCAGGAAAGCTAGCAGACCGTGGTGGCGCATGCGCATATTCCAAGCACTCAGGAGGCAGAAGAAAGTGAATCCCTGTGAGTTTGAGGCCAGCCTGAACTACATAGTGATACTCTGGTCTTAAAACCAACACAAAGGAAAACACAAGAAAGCTAGTTCAGCATTATTCTCTCCCATTCTTCTAGAACTCTTAGTGAGGGGTTTATAAATGAAAGAATTACTAGTGCTATTTTTCTAGGAATGATGCCAATTCTGAGTCTTGTTTGAGGATGGATGAACTGATATAAACGTTTTCAAAAAACAAAAAACAAAAAAACAGAATAATGAACACCTACCTGCTTTCCTGTCACCTCAACTGGATCATTTTCTTGCACTATGACAGCTGGATTTCTTTTATCCCCTCTCTACTCTTTAAATATATTGCTCTCAACTTCTGTTATTGTATCTGGAAGCAAATTCAAGATTTGTCACAGTTCTTTTCCTGAAATACTTCAGCACTTATAGAAGATAAGGCTTTTTCCCCCTCCTTAATCATATTGTTATTGCTAGAACAACAAAGCTGGGACCATTCAAACCAACTGCCATTCTTTTACATTGTACAATGAGATTTGAGGTTTTAACTCATCTGTCAGGGTTCTTTGCTCAGATCCTTCCTTCATGAGGCTAGCTTCTCCTGGCCTCCCCAAAGCACAAAGTGGCTTTCACTGTTTTCCCTTCTTAAAGCTGTCAGAACAGAGTAATGTAAGGGAATGTGAAGTTCACTATGTGTGCACATGTGTATAGACCGAGCAAACCAACTTAGTTTGGTTTATTGTGCTTGTGCATTGCATATTTTCTAATAATCTTATTCCCTAGGGTTCCTTCCATGGTCCTAACATGAATGAACCACATATCAAACAAACAGTAAGAAATAAAATACAGGTATGATATTTTATGTTCAGTCTTTTTTTTTTTTTTTTAATCAACTCCCCATTTCTCTTCATGTAGCAAAAGTACAAACTTAATCCTGCTGGCAGCTCAGTCATTTCTCTTTCAGCTTAGGAGTGACCTTCTTGAGGCAACTGCATGGTCAGCTCAGGACATGTCTTTCTCCTTCCCTTTCCCTCTGGATGGCATCTGGGATTCAGGGATGCACCGATGGAGATAAGGCTCCTTCTGGCCTCAGCTCAGCTGATCCTCATTCCACTTGTCTCATGCAGTCCTGATGCAGCTCTCCATGGCTTCTGGCTCTTGGGTCCATCTGTTTCCTCTCTCACCTCTGACACTTCTGCTTTTCATTTGGTGCTCAAGATGGTTGGTACGTCCTGCTAGCACGCTTCATAAAAACAGGAGTCTGGACCCTCAGTCATGGAATGGGCTGTGTCTCATTCCTTTTACCCAGAACTTCCTGGCCTCTGTGGGTTCTCCTTGTTCTTGGAATTTCTGAAATGCAGCATCTCTGAAGAGGATGCAATCTTCCCAGGGTACAGTCAGTGAGCTGGCAGCCTCCTGCTGGACCTGGAGTCTCTAATAATATGTTACGATTAAACTACCTCTGCCCTGGTTTTCACACTGAGTTCAACCAGGAAAGCTCATCCACATGGCTCTGGACCTTGTTTCATGCTCTTTTCCTTTAAAACATTGGTTCTCAACCTTCCTAATGCTGCAACCCTTTTATAACAATTCCTCATGTTGTGGTGACCCCCAGCTATAAAATTATTTTCATTGCTATTTCATAACCATAATTTTGCTAGTTATGAATCATAATGCAATTTTTTTGGAGATAAAGAGTTGCCAAAGGGGTCATGACCCATGGGTCAGGAACCATTGCCTTAGAAGCTGTAAGAGGCAAGAGATGGATGCTTCCCTCAAACCTCCAGGAGGAAGGCAGCCACAGAGGTCGGCTTCAATCACCCTGTGGTCCTGGGTGAAGGATTGAGTCCTTTGTGTTCTGTGTGAATTCCCTGCACAGAAAATGGGACTGTATAGGGATTACCAAACACCTTTCGGAAGAGTGCTAGTTTAGAGGGCAGAAAACCCCTTTCTTATGTAGACCACAGTTTTGTTAGTTTTGTTTTGTTTGTTTTGTTGAGGCAGCATCTCTCTATGAAGCTCTGGCTGTCCTGGAACCTATGTAGAGCAGACTGGCTGTGAATTCAGAGATCCTCCTGTCTCTGCCTCCTTGGTGCTTGGATAAAAGGGCGTGCCAGCATGCCTGATTTAGAGCAGTCTTAAACACAAGAGTTTGTGGTGCTTCCTACCCAGTTTTTCATCTGTTTCTGAATGGTTCCATTTAACTTATGTATGATACTTAATGACTCTTGGTGACTGCCACCTGACACAGACACCAGCCACAGAACCAAACAATCTGTTGGTGGTATAAGCTCCAGGCTCTAAGCACCTCATAGATTTGTGTAAGAAATGACAAGATACAGGGTTACTAGTCACTGGCGCTCTTCGTTTAGGGGATGCCTTTTAATAATTACCCTGACCAATAATTGAAAGTGTGAAAAGACAACTTCTTATCATCTCTGGGCAGCACAGTAAACATTTTTTAAGTTTTCTTTACCAAACATTACTTAAAACCCCAGCCTCATAAACTGGAGGTCACACCCCCACATTGAATGTTGGAGTTGGAAAAAAAAGCCAGTGCTGAAAGGGTTCAGGACAGGCAGAAAGAAATATTCAGATCAAGTATGATGAAGTGGAAGTATCTCATGTTACATCAGCGGCTTAGGCTCAGAACATACAACATGAGCATTTTGAATTGCACATGCTGCCCACACGATGCAACACAATAAACAGGGCCTGAAACACCTCAACGGATGCATGGCCATCCGATATTGTGAGTTTTGTCTCTACTGTGCATACCGGGTTTTCTGCTTAAGAGACACATGATGATTTAATTATGGAAAAGAAAGGCTTAATATTTTCCTACCACCATTCCTTAGCATGTAAGCATTCAATTAATATATTGATGTTAGTGAGAGGGGAGAGTTGGGAGTCAACACAGGCCAATCTGATGGAGACAATTATTCAAATGAGGGTCTCTTTTCCCAAGTGACTCTAGGTTGTGTCAACTTGACAGCAAAAGTAACTGATAAGACTTGTAACATCAGGACCAGGTGTTTTTAGCTTGTTGAGAGAGCATCTCACTTTGTAGCCATTTCAAAGTCATGAAAATCCTGGCTTGGTTTCCTGGGAGCTGAATTTACAGATGGGCCACTACACCCAGAGCAGTGGTCCCTTTAAAATCTAAATGAGATTCTGAACTTCACAAACATAGCCTTCCATGTTTCTATTTCATACTAATTTAGACTGAGGAAAACTATAAAAAGGGCTTATTAATCCCCACATGATTTTTCCTGTCCCAACACCTTGTGTGACTCTCCTAGATCACTCTGTTCGGCTCATGGCCCCTTTGCTGTGTCTAAAGCAAGGAGAGAGCACTCCACCTCAGGACCTTTGCATGAGCTGTTCATTGTGATCAGGACCTTCCTCCCTCAGAGGCACATGGATCTGTCCCTTGCTTTCTTAAGGACTCACACACCTTATTAGATGGGATTTCCTGACCACCTAAGATAAATAAATCAACTCCTTAAGACAGACAATTCTGTCACACCTTCCTGTACTTTAAAAAAATTAATCTTTGACAATTTCATGTGTGTGTGTGTGTGTGTGTGTGTGTGTGTGTGTGTAAACCATGGAAGAATGTCTCTTACCAGCTCACTCACTAGCTTGTTCAGCTAGCTTTCTAAAAAGATCCAGACTCACCTGCCTATCATCTTAAATAGGGTTTTTATTGCTGGGGGAAACACCGTGGCCAAAAAGAAAGTTGGGGAGAAAAGGATTTTTTGGCTTATATTTTCATATTACTGTTCATTATTAAAGGACTTCAGGACAGGAGCTCAAACAGAGCTGGAACCTAGAGACAGGAGCCAATACAGATGACATGGAGATGTGCTGCTTACTGGCTTGCTTCCCATGACTTGTTCAGATTTCTTGTAGAACTCAGGATCACCAGCCCAAGGGTGGCACCACCACAATGGACTGGGCCCTCCTCCATTGATCACTAATTGAGAAAATGCCCTATCGCTGGATCTCATGGACGCATTTCCTCAACTAAGGCTACTTCCTCTCTGATGGTGCTAGCTTATGTCCAATTGACACATAAAACCACCCAGTATAATATATGTATATGTGTGTATATGTATGTATACATAATATATTTAATACATACATACACACATATATGTATGCATATATGTAATATATACATATGTGCTTATGTAGATATATATTATCTTGATTATATCCATTTCAAATTCTCCTCTCCCACTCCCCCCAGACACCTCTGTCCTTCCCTCTCTCACTTTCAAGCTTGATCCAGGCCCCCATCCATTGAGTGTGATTAGTGATGCCCATTGGAATATTGACTGGTCTTACTGTCTTGATCCTGTGCAGGTAACCAACCATAGCTTCAGTTAGCTCCTGTGCTCAATGGTCAGGTCATGTCCAGAGGACAGCATTTCCAGCACTGCTCCCTGTCCTCTGGCTCTTGCTTTCTTTCTGCCCTTTCTTCTGTGATGTTTCCTGAGTGGAGCAGACAGGGCTGTTGATGCAGATGCCCCATTTAAGGCTGAGCACTTAGCAGCCTCTTAGTCTCAGTCCTTGGACCAGCTATGAGTCTCGGCATAACTGCACCCACTGCAGAGAGAGGCTTCTCTGGCCAAGGCTGAGGGCAATCCACTGAACTTTTCTCCACAGCACTTCCACTCCCAGCTGCACCCACAGCCACCCACTTGTTCATTATCTGTCCATTATATGTGATAGAAGCTCTAACAGGACAAACTCGGAGTCGTTGTGGTTCGCTGTATTCATGTATCCCCAACCCTAGCAAACTGTCTTGCACACCACAGACACTATAAATAGTATTTTTATGAATAAAACTAATTAGACTGAAGGAAAGTACATCTGTTATTATAATAACCGTGTAAAAACCCACACCTGTGAAAATAAATTTCACTGTGGCAATGGCATGCTGACTGAGGGACATGGGGGATTTATGTTTTTCTTTCTGACGACTCTGAATTCTGCTCATTGGTAGAGAAACTTACAAGTACGTGTGAGGCCCCAGGCTTATCCCTCAGTACTGCAAAAAGAAGATGGTATTCTTTCCTGAACGTTCTTTAAGGTAGTTGCCTAACTTCTATACATATTTGGAAAATAATATTTTTCCATCTTATAGCAAGCCATGTGATGTTCATCCTCTTCCCTTTCGCTTCCTGAGTACTGTGCGGCGAAGAGTTCGTGAGTCACAATATACTGCTCAACACAGGTTCAGATGTAACGGGGCCAGATGACTCAAATTTTCCTACACTAAAACCAAGACAAACCTTTCTCCTCTATACATTCTAAAGGAAATCTGTTGGAAAGTTTTCAGGTTTGCCTGCTGGGTTTTCTTTGAAGTGGTAGTACAAACATAAGTGAGAAGCTGTGTTTCCATATGATACACACTCTCTCCCTCTCTCATGTGTATGGGTGAGATGCTCTCTCTCTCTCTCATATGTATGGGTGATTTGCCTCCATGTGCACCATGTGTGTTCTTGGTACCTATGGAAGCAGGAAGTCAGCATCAGATCCCCTGGAACTGGACTTATAGATGGTTTCTGGCTGCCTGATGTGGAGGCTGGGAACCAAACCTAGGTCCTCTGCAAGAACAACAAATGCTCTTAACCAATAAGCTATCTCTCCAGCTTCCATCTGACATTCTTAAGAGGTTCATTGGTTTGTGCTTGTACAAATATTTCATATTTTAAAAAATAAACTTTATGGAACACTGCCTTATACCCCTCCTATGTCTAGATAAACGTTCCCCCAACAGTCCGTGTGTCAGAACCCTTTTAGAAGGTGGTCTCTTGTGAGGCTATGCTGGGGCCTAGCAAACACAGAAGTGGATGCTCACAGTCAACTATTGGATGGATCACAGGGCCCCCAATGGAGGAGCTAGAGAAAGTACCCAATGAGCTGAAGGGATCTGCAACCCTCTAGGTGGAACAATAATATGAACTAACCAGTACCCCCTCCCCCCGAAGCTGATGTCTCTAGCTGCATATGTATCAGAAGATGGCCTAGTTGGCCATCAGTGGAAAGAGAGGCCCATTGGTCTTGCAAACTTTATATACCTCAGTACGGAGGAACACCAGGGCCAAGAAGTGGGAGTTGGTGGATAGGGGAGTGGGGGGAGGGTATGGGGGACTTTTGGAATAGCACTGGAAATGTAAATGAAGAAAATACCTAATTAAAAAAAAAAAGGGAAAAAACAAAAAAAGAAAGTGGTTTGACCTTTAGGACGTGGGATCTAGTAGTCTGGTTAAGTCATGGGAGCAGATCTGTGAGGATGAACACTGGGCTTCAGCCCATCCTCTTCCCTTTCGCTTCCTGAGTACTGTGAGGTGAAGAGTTCGTGAGTCATAATATACTGCTCAACACAGGTTCAAATGCAATGGGGCCAGATGACTCAAACTTTCCTACACTGAAACCAAGACAAACCTTTCTCCTCTATAATTTGATTATCTCAGGAGTTTTGTTACAGTCATGCAAAGCTAACAAACACAATTCCAGAAATATATATGATGAAAATTAAATTTATATTTTAGAATAGTTTTAGATTTACAGAAACTTGCAAAGATTCCCAGTGTTCTCAAAATCACCCCATCTAGTTTCCTGTGTTATTCATACCTTGCTTAATATTACATTAATATTCTCCATTTGTTATAACAAAGGACCCAGTATTGATACATTTATGCTCACTAAAGTTGACACTTTGTTCAAATTTCCTTAGTTTGTCCCCAGTGCCCTTTTTCAGTCTCCGTGTCTCCTCTAGGATATTCACAGCACAGTTGGCTATCCTGTTTCCTCGGTCTCTTCCATTGAACTCTTGGTTCCTAGAGGCCAGGTGTTCTCACCAGTTCTAACGTCTTCTGAAACAGGACCTCGGTAAATGTTGAATTTAATCGACCCGGTTTCTATTTTAAAATGTCAACTATTTGATGGAATGATTTAATACTTGCTTCTGAGTAGCGTTATCTGCCTGGACATCTATCCCTCCAAGATGAGCAGTGAGATTTCACTTGGCCCTGAGGTTTTATGAAGGGCTTCATTTATTACAGTTGGCAGATCTGTGTGGTATAAACTTAACTCCATAGGAAAAGCCTGTCCTGCAGCTCCAATGCCTACCACCTGCGTCTCTGCTTTGATTGTCGGAAGAACTGGGTGAAAGCCATCCTATTGCTTTTGACTGTTCCACCTTGGGCTACACCCCGAGGCCTCTCTCACAGGCATCTGTGGGGATCCTCAGGTGAGCTACAGGAACCCCCAACATAAACAATAATGAATGCTATCAGTGAGTTCTAACAGTGACTGGGGCCTATTGTTTTACATTACATATACAACATACCCAAATTCTTACAGTGTGCAAGACTACGCAGTAAATAAGTTTGTTCCAATTTTAGTTTTGAAAACCAAGGCACAGAAACGGTAGCCTGCAAATATGCAAAGGGCGAGGAACAGACCTAGAATCTGGATTCAGAACCGCCGAAGCACGTGCTCTATGAATGTACATCCCCTAAATCGTTGGTCCTCAACCTTCCTGATGCTGATGCTGCAGCCCTTTAGTACAGTTCCTTATATACTACTGTGGTGACCCCCGACTATAAAATTAGTTCCTTGCTACTTCATAACCGTAATCCTGCTACTGTTAGGTATCCTAATGTAATTATCTGATATGCAAGATATCTGATATGTGACACCCCCAAAGGGGTTTCGACCCACAGGTTGAGAACAGCTTCCCTAAATCCTTTGTCAAGACAGAGGCTTGTGAAACCAGAATATTCATTATGGGGGCATGGAAGAGACCATGGACAAGAGATTTTTGAGGCCATGGTTGTTTCCCATCTACTTGGTTCCTCAAAAATTAAATAATCCAGCAAATAATAGTATTTGATATGTTCAAGATATGAACAGGATTCTGGTAAACCCAATTCAAAAGCTGGCACGCATATTGAGCTATTTGGTGATGACTTAAGGTCCAGTTCAGCAGTTTTCTTCCCAGGAAAATTCCAGGTCCCAGCATGACCACACTTTTATGTTTACTCTTGCAGACAATATGGCTGGCACTGGGCTTCATGGTTCCTTAGGTCAGGTGCCTGTGGCCTACCAAACACTTTCTGGATGTTACAGACCTTCCTCATTGACCCAAGGAAGTCCTTACACAACACCTTTATGAGTCCTAAGGATGAACATCTCTTCTGAAGATATAAAATAATTGGGATGCTGTGTTCCCATCAAAATGGTATCACAATGGGGGTGGTAGTTTGTGCCTGTGATTCTAATACTTGGGAGGCTGAAACAGGAGGATTGCTGTGTTGGGCACTAGTGAGTTCCAGGCCAGCCTGAGTTATAGTTTGGGATACGTGCCCAAAACAAAACAAACCAAACCCCAAAAACCTATCCAAACATAGTAAATTCTGTCATTGTTAACCAAAGTCCTGTAATTGTTGACAGAAAGTATGGGCCAGTCTTATACCCGTGTCTTTCAAAGATTGTTCCGTACTTTGGGACCTAAATCATCATGAGCTACACAGGAGACATGGTCACAGCCTGATAAATGCCTTGGCAACGCTGTTTGCTTACATTGGATAAGAGCTGGAAGATCTGGTTCAGAGCTCAAGTAAAGCAAATCTGTGGTCTTTGTATCAGCCAGGGATGCTTTGTTTCTGGTGGTGGAGGGGAAGTTTTGATGGTCACAGCTGGAATGCTTCACTATTGACTTCAAATGAGTAATGGCCAAAGACACCACTTCACATTGGTCATCATTGAATGGCACCTGCAGTAAACACTTATCCAGCCCAAAATGTCAGTAGCGCTGGTGTGAGAAAGCCTGGTGTAAGATGAAAATCACGACAGGCTATAGCTGCAAAGCTTATGTGCTTTGCCCAAACACATCTTATGTTCCTATGTCCTAACACACAGGTCTTCGGGGTTCTTACGTGAAGGATTGTGCACCTTCGGCATGATGCTGGCTGGGTGAAGAGGGCTGTACAGATGCAAATTAGCCCTCTTGCTTCTGTGCACCTCCCTGAGACACTCTTTCAAGGTCTGAGCAGTGTGGTAAGCATAGCACACACCTAATCAGAACTTAAAGATCCCGGTGTGAAACTGTGTGAGACACACATGCGAAAAGTAGACACCTGAGGAGCAGAAAGACTTCTAAAGCTCCAGTTAGCTTTGAGTCAGTCTGCAACCTTTCAAAGCCAGGGGATAATCTTTTTGTCCCCTGATCCTGACCTCTCATTACTGTCCCCATCACAGATATCTAAAAGCAATATTGCCCCAAATAATAATTAGAAAACTGGAAACTAGAAAGTTAACATTTTAAAACAAGTTTAACACAAGGCCTTACATTTAAGACATAGTACACTCCCTATTCACATAGAGTAAAAATATACTTATTTTCAAATGCTCCAGGAATGTCATAGTTGTTTAGAATCCCCCCACCCCAGAAACTTATTTTCTTTTGTTTTATGTTTGGAGGCATTCTCATGTACACCTGGCCCCAAACTCCATATGTAGCTGATGATGCTTTGAATCTCTAATCTCCTGCCTCCACCTCCCAAATGCTCGAATTACAGGCTGCTGGGGGTGCCATTGGGGTTGTGTGCCAGCACTCTCCCAAATGACCAATCAAGCTGCATCCCCAGCCTTTTCATCAGGCTCCTGTTGACTCTTCCAGGGTTTCTTTCTGTCCTCTCCCTTTACTGTGCTTCCCAGTCATCATGATTTGGTTTGTTTGTTTCAGCTATTTCCCACGGAAACGTGTGATCTTCAGAGACAGGGTAGAAGTTGCAGTGTTCCTATGGTCAGGAAGAAGGAAGAGGGAAGAGAAGAGAAAAAAATTTTACAAAGCCATCTTTCTCCCCCTTCTTTACCGACTGGGGAGACAAGTGGCCATTTTCCTCCTCACAGGGCAGAGGAGGGGGCACCTGGAGAGACCAGGAAAGGAGAAGTTAAGAATATCTAAATATCACCAAGGCAGGCTGTACCCAAACCCTTCTGTACCTTACTGTACTGAGCTACATCTTGTTGACTTGTCCCTGTGGATTTCTATTCCCTAAACCTTGGCGTTTTCATTAGGTCGAGAGTTTTGTGCTCTCTGCATCCTGATGATTAAAGTTAAAGTGGGCACATGAAGGAGGAGATGGGCGAGGCTAGCAGCTGCGTTGAAACTGGGCTTTTCAGTGTGTGAATTTCCTTGCCAACTACTTTCTCTCCCTCTCTCTGCCTCTGTAACCGCCTGGTACTAGAAACAGCTGCATCTACAGTGGTCATCGCCAGGAAAACAGCTGGACTCTGCTCCCAATCTGTCTTCTCTCCTTAAACTCAGGAAGCAACATTTCCAAGGAAGAAAGGGGAATTATCCAGTTCCCAAATTTCCTCCAAAGGGGGGAAATGCCCTTCTCTGCTTCCACTCTGAGATGAGCCCTGCACCGCCGCCTGGGCCCTGCTAATAAAAGTGCAAAGCGTAAATGGCTTGGGAATTATTGGCTTTCGCCCTTGGACTGAGACATGAGATCACGATTTTCAGTCGGGGAAGGAACCGCCTCTGCCAGGCTGCCGAGGCCGCCGCTTCCCCTCCCTGCGCGGGTCCTGCATTACATCACGGTGAGCACTTGCTGGTAGGGGGGAGAGGAGACTTCTCCTGGGACCTAGCCCCAGACAAGGAAGGAGAAATCAGATAAAAAGGAGGGGTGGGAGGAGTGATGTTGAGGAAGTGGAAAAAGGAAAAAGCAGGTCCCAGTAGCACACCATCTTTAGAGGCTGTGTGTACAGGCAAAACGGAGCAGCCTAAAGCAGCCGCACCCCCTAGTACGTTCCTGCAACACTTCCAAGCCCACCTGAACCCCAATTTTTAAGTCCAACATAAACGGATACAGAAAGTTGTCAGGATACCTAGGTAGAGAGGATTAAGGGTGCCTCAGTCAGGCCCCCTGGACTTGGAAGGACTAAGAGCATCCGCACTGGGGTGGGGTGGGGTGGGGTGGGTGGACCAGAGGGCCGGGCGGGGGCGCAGCAGCCAGCGATTACCTCCCCTGCCAGGCGACAGCAGTCAGAGGGGGGAGGCAGAAGCGCCTCCTCCCCGCCCTGAGCCCGGGCGGCAGCTTAGGGGGAGGACGGTGCCTCACCTAGCCCCCGATGAGGGGCGTATCATGCCATGGCAGCGCCTGCGAACGATAGCGGCGGCAGCACCCAGAGCAGGAGCAGCAGTCCCGGGAGCCGAGACGGAGTTGGGGGTACTGCGGCTGGAGCTCGCGACGACGGGGACACGGGAGTCCGGGACGCTGCTGCGAGCGTCTCCAGCCTCCCTCCGCTCGAGGACTACGAGTGCAAAATCTGCTATAACTACTTCGACGCGGACCGGCGCGCCCCCAAGCTGCTGGCATGCCTGCACACCTTCTGCCAGGAGTGCTTGAGCCAGCTGCAGCTCCGCGCTGCCGCCGCCTCCAGCGCGGTCCCTGAGCGCGCGCCGCGCCCGCCACCCTGGCACGGCCCGCCCGGCGCCATCGCGTGCCCGGTGTGCCGCCACCGCACGCCGCTGCCGGACAGCCGCGTTCACGGCCTGCCCAACAACACCAAGCTCGCTGAGGCCTTCCCGCTGGCTCTGCGCGCCGCACAAGATCCGCTGCCCCAGGACCGCCTCCCGCCGCTGGCCTCCCGCCGCCCCGCGCCCACCGCCGCCCCGCCGCCAATCCCCGCCCCGCAGCCGCCGCAGCCGGCGCCACCACCCGCCGAGGACGCCGCCCCGGGATCTCGGGGCCGCCCTGGTCTCCGCGCCCCGGGCGCCTACGAGAGCTGTCAGAACTGCAAGCGGGCGGCGCTCACCGCCGGCTGCGTGTGCGTGGTCTTCTCATTCCTCTCCATGGTGGTGCTGCTGTTCACCGGTCTCATCTTCGTCAACCACTACGGCGGTGGCGGTGGCGGCGGCGGCAGCGGCAGCGGCGGCGGCGGGGGTGGGGGATCCCCGAGCAGCGGTTCGTCCCCCGGCCCCGCCCCAGCTACCGGATCGCCCTCGCCCTCGCCCGTGGGACCCATCTGCCTGTCCGTGGCTAGCATCTTAGCGCTCTTCTCCGTGGTGGTCACCTGGATCATCTGCTGGCTCAAGTACCGGCCCGAGGGGGCGGCCGCGGGCTCCGCTGGAAGCGGCGGCAGTGGTTCGAGGGCGCGGGCAGCCGCAGCTCTGGGCAGCGCCCGGAGGAGCGATACGTAGGGGAAAGTCACACCCGGCTCCTGGTGCGTCGCCTACTCTCAGCGTCCCCATAGGATCCAGTTTTGGATTCAGTGAGCTGGGGTTTCTCCCCACTTCGTCTGTTACCGCGGACCACTGAATCACTGCGGAGCCTCAGTTTCCCTCCTCTTGGTCTTTCTGTTCCCTATTTCCTTTACCTTCGGTGAGAGGGAAACAGAAGAGAAAGGGATGCTGGTGTGTGGGGGGATCCCGTTTACCCAAACCTCTGCTTTATGCGTCACTCCCACGCTGGCCAAAGTGTGTGACTGTCCCTACCCCATAGCCTGAGGATGTGCAGAAAGCGGATTCCTGGAGCCTAGGACTTGGGCGCTCATTTAGGAGTACCGCGCGCGCGCTTCTCCGCAACAGTTGTGAATGGACTTGAGTCCTCTGAAGGAAAAATGAATAAGATGTAAACTCAAATCTCAGAGATCCCGGGAGGACAGAGACTGATGAACAGTCCGTATCCACGCGCCTAGAGTTGAGCGTCAGGCTAGACCTTGCCCTAGCCGGCGTCTGTGCGGAGCTGGGCAGGTGCTCAGCGGGCATGCGCGTCCAGGGCAGTCTCAGATCTCCCTCAAGCGCGCACTCGCTGGTGATCCGCTGCTTTCCGCCTGGTGGCTGGAGCCAAGCCCAGAAGTCCCATCTCCTGGAGGCTTGCGGTTGTTTTATTCACAGTGTTACTGCCAGGCAATCATTTTCATCTTCTGTAACCGGACTCGACTCAGGGAGCTTAAAGAGCCTGACCTCCCTTCTCTCAAAACTGACTGACTGTTGCCCCCGCCTGGAAGACACTGAAAGCTATTTATTCAGAGTATAAACTATAAGCTTCCCCTTTTCCCGTGACACTCCCCCACCCCCAATTTCACTAAAAATAATTTATTTTTGAATATATAAATCTGGAAGTTTTGCACATTAAGGTCTCCAGAAGTTGTTTTGAGCGGTGTCACTTCTCTCTTACCTCTGACCCAAACACATTTCAAAACAGTAAGCAGAAAATCAAGGTGTGTTAGTAATTCAAGATTTTATACTGTGAAACAATAACTTTCAACTACATGAAAACACATATAATAACGCCCAAAGATAAAATGAAAGTGTTGCTGCCTCTGGTTATCAAGATAATGTACATTTAGAATATTTTGAGTTTAACTTTCTGTTGCCACGGAATCACTGGAATATCCACACTAAATAGGAAAAAAAAATACATGTCGACCTGATTTTGAGACTAAAGGAATGGTTTGTGAGTGTGTACAGCACCTGATGGGATTGCCTTTTTAAAAGAAAAAAACCATGGATCTAAAATGTATTTTGTGTGAAAACAAATGCCTCATTCCACCTTTTGGAAATTGGGAAAAGATGGTTTTCATGCTGTGAAAAGAAAAGTCACTGATGCCCCTGGGGGTGTGCTGTTCTTCCTCGTGTATTATGAAGCCTGCATGATGCCTCTGTATTAACTATCTCCAGTGAAGCATTTATATCTATCACATGAGTGGGCTAATTTATTGGTTATCAAAAGTAGCATGGCTTCGATATTAGGAACCACAATATGGTGTGTTATATGTCTATGCTGTCTTAATAAAAACAGGAAGTGTTTATAGAAAATAAGACATCCTGGGCTTTGGTACATTTTTATCTCCTGATGAAGCTCTTTGCAGAGTCCCCTATTCCTTGGGGACATGTTTCCGTCCAAATTCCCGACTGCAGATTTTGATTGAGCATCGGAGAGAAAAATCACTCACAAATGAGAGTGTAGCTGGTTACGATGGGCATTTTTTGTATTTCTGAGCTTTTTAAAAAAAGACATCTTTTTTTTTTTTTTTTTTATCTGTATGGGTGAGTGTATGTCTGTGCAATGTGTGTTTTCCTGGTGCCTGTGGAGGCCAGAAGGAGGCCTTGGATCCCCTGGAACTGGAGTTACAGACCAAGTGTGAGAAAGCATGGGGGCTGTGACAGTTTACTGGGACTCTAAACCTTGGTCCTCCAATGAGTTTAACCATTGAGACTCATATCTAGCTTCTGAGCTTTAATAAGACCCCCTGAAGAACTCTCCTGAACGCCACCCTAACTGTTTAGTCCCCTTTAACAGGCACAAAACCTAGACTCTGACATCACACTGCTGTTGGTTTCTGTGACCAGTGTCTTGTCCCAAATAAGAGTCATATTTCGGAGGTGAGTTGTGACTTACGTACTCCAAACAACTCGTGCTGCTTTCATATTTACTTTTATGTTTTATTCACCCTTACCTCCTGTGTAGACATTCTGTCTACAATCACTGTGACAAAAATGCATCCACACACGTACATGTGTGTGTGTATGTACATACATGACACATGCACACTGGTAACAGACCTTGGCTTTGTGGGTGTGGCCATTTGTACACAAACATGTGTTTGTCATTTCATTCCCCTCAACTGGCAGCCTACATGTCTGCCTAGAGTTACTTGGAGACCAGCTGGCTTCTTACTTATAGCTCACTTATGATCCACAGAATCGAACCAGCGATGTGGGCTGAACGGTTTCTCATACAGGAGAAGTGCATCTTGGGAGTTGCCTCCTTCACAATAAGAGCCACATTTTGCCCCCCCCCTCCGCATTGCACATGTAAATTTCTTTTGGAAACTGAGTTAGAATTGCTGAAAATCAAATAGATGCCATTTGTAGCTCAGCCCAAAGAGAGATTTTTTTTTTCCACCTTGGCTGACCTTGCTTTGGTTGCTAATTTTTAACTTTCTTACCAGAAGCAGAGGGTTGGTAAAATGAGGTGATAAAAACAAACAAACAAACAAACAAAAAACAACAAGCCGGGCGTGGTGGCACACGCCTTTAATTCCAGCACTTGTGAGGCAGAGGCAGGCAGATTTCTGAGTTCCAGGCCAGCCTAGTCTACAAAGTGAGTTCCAGGACAGCCAGGGCTACAGAGAAACCCTGTCTTGAACCACCCCCCCCCAAAAAAAACAAAACAAAACAAACAAACAAAAAAACAAAACAAAAAAAAACCAAAACATTTGTCTGCTCCTCTTCCATTTTGCAGATTTGATTAAACCATTCACCCAGAATCCTTTGTTACTTTTATACTCATATATATCTTTTATCGACCCTTTCCTTACCTTCACTACAGAGATTGTAATTAGTATAGCAAGAATTCATCTCCACTGTGCAAACCAATATGTATGCCTTTTGTGTTGTTTGTTTTGTTGTTGTCTTTTTTGAGATAGGGTTTCTTTGTCTAGAATCCCTGGCTGTCCTAGACCTTGCCTCTAACTCACAGAAATCCACCTACCTCTGCTTCCTGAGTGCTGGAATCAAAGGTGTGTGCCATCATGCCTGTATTAGATACGTCTTAAACATCTACACTACTAACAGAACTTAGCTTCCACTTATGGAAAAGCCTGGCACAACAACACCTTAGACAAAGCAGGGGTTTGGAAATATCTTCATTGTCTAGAGGGCTTCTGGGATGACAGGAAGTACCTTGCCATGGCAGTTCTCTCCTCAGCATCTTAGAGGAGACTGAGTCAGTCTTGGGTTGGGTACAGCTCCATCTTCAGAGTAGGAAGGTCCAGCAAAATGAAATCTAGTCTATCTTGCACAGCCTTTTGGAAACTGGAAGACCTCCTGACTCCAGACACATGATCTCCTGCGGCCAGCTGATAGGTCTGGAGGATTGCTTTCACCTTATTTGGAAAGACCTTGGGATATCATCTGACCTCTTTGAACCTCAGGCTCTTCAACAGTAAAATTTGAGGAGAAGTTAAAGAGTCACCCACCCCTGCCTCAAGAGGTTGGCAGGAGGGTTTGTACTCAGAGAAGTAGCAGCTAAAATGCCCTGGATATGAAAGATTAAAGTACCTGTGTTGTTGCTTTCATTAAAGGTTCTAATCCCACTTTTACAGAGAGTTCTGCTCTGTCTACTACCTGTTCCCAGTTACTGGACCACTATCCATCCTTCCTGGTGTTTAAAATTGTCCACAGAAGTCTTGTTTATTTGTGGTGTGTGGGGGAGAGTACCATTATTTGTACCTGATTGTACCATATGTAAAGTTAAGGACAGGCACCTTGTTTTTCTGGTCCTCCCACAAAGCATCGGTGAGTTCTCAGTACAAAGTAAGTGCCTAAGTACACAGTTAAGTTGGCAGAAGGAAAACTCTGGAATAAGTGTTAAACTTCCAGACTCACTCTGCCAGTCAGAACTCCTGGGGTCTGAGGGCTATGGAGTGGGTGGGGAGATGTTTTTTTCTGGATATTTTTAGAGTGAAGAACCTAAGGGCCAGGATTAGCACAGTTGGTGCAAGGAAGGCATATCTCTGATGCTCAGTATGCCTAAAACTCATCATGGTGGTAGATGGTACACTGGAATGCCAGCTCTAGGGAGGTAGAGGCAGGAGGATCCAGAGTTCAAGTCATCCCCCACTCTATGTGTAGCCTGAGCTACTGGAGACCCTGCGAAAGACAAAGCAAATGCATGAGAAATGTATTTATTTACAAAAAGCACTTTGAGTCCTGACTAAAAAAACTGGAACCCTTCAGGGAAATTCACACTGCACATTCATCCACAAACTCAGAGTAAAAAGGTATTTGGCTTTTGTTTCTAAGAATATCTGCACTGTGGCATTTAGGATATGCTGGTGAGTGTGTTTGTACTGGGCTTCCAGTAATCAGCTTTGTTACATTTCCCATTATTCCTTGTTTTATTAACCCATCAAGCCTGGTCACTAACCTGCTAATTTTATGAATATCAGCAGCTCCACCATCTGATTAATTCTGCAGCCTAACTGGCATTCTCTCTCTCTCTCTCTCTCTCTCTCTCAACTTAATTCCTAGTTGTTAATATCTGCTGTATTTTACATTTCTGCTTTCACGCAAAGATGAGTAAATTAAAATCATGGGCATGCATTCTCGTTGAGTGTATACTTCTCTCTCTCTTCCTTTGAAGTCATGTTTCATTGTGGATGTTAAGAGTGTGGCTTAAAAGACTAGCTATTATTTGAGCAGTCACTGTCTCAAAGATGAGTGTTAAAAACAGCTGCAGTCGACCTGAGTTTGAAGTTCCGTGGCTGAATCAAGTGCAGGGGAGATTTTCTCTGTCTTTCGATAGGTCTCTTGATTGTCTGTGTAAGGTAAGCTTTATAAGCTTAGCCCATCACGATTTCCTTCCATCAATTTTGATTCTGAGGTCTCTGTTCTCTTAAACAGATCTAAATTGTGCCAAAGAGAAGCAATTTTGTTTCTGTGATAAATTTGCAACCATTTCTGATCATAAGACATTTGGGGAAGTGAGTGTTTATAATCCAATCACCAAGAATATTCCTAGGAGCCTCAGAAGAATGAGCGCATTTCCTTTACAAAAACAGTTGTCTTTGCATGTAAAATTGGATTATCTTTGGTTTAGAAATGCCAATTTCCAGGGGGTCCAGTTGTGGGGGAGGGGCTGGAATGAGAAGGGGTGGAGAAGTCTTCCTAACCTATAATATTTCAAAACAGGTCCCCGCATAAACATGAGAAAGTGTCTAATCTTTGCGGAAAGACACGTATTTCTACAGCTATTTCAGAAAACACTGGCGATGAGGTCCCCTCTGTCCTCCAACAGTCTCCATCACATATAAATGAATATTTCTACTGTGTGTTCGTTGACCGAACAATTTTTCAATTGAACTCGAGGAGATGGTGTAGCCTCTGCCCTTAACGGTTTTGGGGAGGAATTATAACTCCTAGTGAGAATTAGAAACTTTTTTGTCTGAGGGGAAAAACTCGGAGGAGCAACTTCGTCAAGGAAAATGATTTGTCTTCAGAGGCCTATTTCTTACTAAACACACAGAGCAAATTTATCTTGATGGGAGCCTTTGCGCAGCTACTGCACGCAGGTCCAGAGATACCTGGCCGGCCGGGACAAGTCTGCAGAAGCTCTGGCCCTCAGAGGCCTCAGTTGATTGGCCAGGGCGGGGAGGAGGCGGCGCGGTGGCTTTTCTAAAGGCGCCCCAGGTGATTTTCTAAGCTGCTAAAATTGGGAGCCCTATATTTCACACCTTAATGAAACGCCACTGTCTCCCTAATCTCACTTTAATGAACTCGACCCTGCCTGTTTTTTTTTTTTTTTTTTTTTTTTTTTTTAGAAATTCCTTGAAGGAGCGGGACAGTCCTTGGATTTCGGAAGTGGGTATTCTTAACTTTGGAACTAAAGGAGAACTCTTTATTTTTAACTACTGCCTTAGCTCCCCAACAAGCGCGCCCGCGCGCGTGTCATGTGCTGTGATTATTGTAACCTAGGTGCAGTGCCTTCTAAATTGAGACTTTTCTGTGAACTTAAAGTTTCTGTGATCTCAGCTACTCATGAAACCGAGGCAGAAATTGGCGACTAGCCTGAACAACATAGTGAGATCTAATCTATAAACAAACAAACAAACAAACAAACAAACAAACAAAGATTTGGGGCGATTCCCGAATAACCAGGAATCTTGTGGCTAAGTGAGTAGACCATCTCTAACGACAGTGGCCAGTAACAGCTCCTAGCTCCTCTCATGCTGGGGAGAGATGTGAATATTGGCTCCAGTTTTGGTGTCAGAGCTAGCTCACGTCTTGAAAAAAATTACAGGGAGAGCTATCAGGTTTCCTCATAAAGTTCCTCATGCCTATGAATTTCATACCCTTGGAATCAGGTGTAAATAGATTTGCCCAGACAGAGACTCAACTTCAGTCCCGTGAAGCCAGACTAGCTAGCCTTGATTCCCCCCCCCCCCTCCCAGAGCTTGAATGTAGTTATCTGACTTCCTCTGTGCTTTTGGGAGAACAGGTAGAGGCCCTCTCCGGGATCCACAGGGTGCTTCTGCTACTATTGGAAAACCTGGGGCAACAGTTGCCATGAGAGTGCCCGCCGGGTTGGGGTTGGGTGCTTCCCTTAGAGATAGCGGGGCGGGGGTGGGGGGTGGGGTGGGGGAGGGAGAATCCGGCATCCTGAGGAAGAGTCCTCTCTATCATTCCACCCGCCTTTTAATCAGGACAGAATCCATGCGGGACTAAGAGCACACAGCCATGTCCTTACTCCTAGGCCAGGTAAGTATGCGTTTGAGATCCTGAAAGAGGGGACCAGGACAACTCCAAGGCTCAAAGGTGTGTTGTCCAGGCTGGTTTTCTTATACTACTGTTGAGATTACAGTCATGTCACCAGCCTACACACCAGGTTTTTTTTTGTTTTTGTTTTCTTTTGTTTTTGTTTTTGTTTTTGTTTTGTTTTGTTTTGTTTTTTACAGTACTGAAGGTCGAAACTAAGCCTTCACACCTGCCAAGTAAACAACGGTTCAATTAAGCCACAGTCCAGGCCCTACTGTCCCTGTCACCTAAACCACTGTTTACTTAGGCAGTTGGTTTTGCCTCTCCCTGCCTCCACGGTTGTAACCCAGGCCTCCTGCCTGCTAAACAAGACCTCTCCCACAGACACCCCCACACCCCCACACCCTTTGAGTAATCGTGGGTTTCAGCCTCAGGTGCCTTTGGTGATATTTCCCGACTTCAGGGTCTTTAGGGTATTTTTAATACAAATGGCCAGATCGATTTTTTTTTGTTGTTGTTGTTTGTTTTTGTTTTTCGAGACAGGGTTTCTCTGGATAGCTCTGGCTGTCCTGGAACTCACTCTGTAGACCAGACTGGCCTTGAACTCAGAAATCTGCCTGCCTCTGCCTCCCAAGTGCTGGGATTAAAGGCATGCGCCACCACTGCCCAGCTCAGATCGAATTTTTAATAGCCCTGAGTTCACACCAGCCACTCCTACAGCTTGCTAGAAAGTTCACAGCTATTAGAAATAGCAGGAGTACTTAAAGCAGGAGTGCGGTGGCAGGGAGTTGCATTCTTAGGGTTCTCCTGCTTGGCAGGAAAGCAGGCTTGTGGAATCGCTGCCACCTGTGGCTGGGAAACCAGCAGCCCCTGGTGAATGTCCAGCTTCAGTATTGTGCCTGCCACCTGATAACTAATCTTGAAAGAAAAGCATTGTGGTGCTCGCTGGTAAGTTCAGCTGGTAAGGAGGCAGGAGGATGGATGCAGGTTGGAGGCTAGGCTTGCCTACAAGTACACAAGATGGAGAGAGTGTTTCAAGTTTGTCACCAGGGCAGTGGAGTATACCGGTGTTTGTAAATCCCTCTTCCATGCCCAAAGGCGCCTGAGGACCATGGTCCCCTCAGCCCCTCAGTCCTAATGTGGCACTTTCCAAGACAGAGATGTTGAGGAAGTTGGAGAGGTGGCAGTTGAAAGGCAATAGGAGCTCAGCGCCAATGTGGACCTAAGGACGCCCCAAAGGCGCCGCCTTCTAACCCCAGTGCCCTTTGCTGCGGGGTGGGGGTGGGGGCAGAAGACGCCTTTGAAGGATTTATGAAAATTGATTTGTGCCTAATGTGTGTCTTGCTTGCATACTATGTTTCTTGCTAGAATTCGAAGCCTCGTTGTTGTCTCAAGTTGGTCTTGGGTAAAACTGAGTCCCTGAGAAAAGTAGAAACGCTTGTTTAAAATAGAGAAAAAGGTTTTAGTGGCTTTACACTTGGAGATGTATCTTCAAAGGTCACCGAGGTGGGGCAAATTTCTGATTCTTTTTTTCAATCGAGATGAGCTAGGTAGGTTCCTGCTTTCCCGAACCATCAAAGGCAACCTTTGACTGAGAGCAATGTCCTACATTTGGTATCCTAGTAGTAGAAAGGTTGAGGCAGGAGGATGGTGGATTCTAGGCTAGGTTGAGCATTAAAGTGAGTCCCTATCTCCAAAAAACAAACAAACAAACAAACAAACAAACAAACAAATAAATGTTTTGAAAATTATTTACAGCTATGCCAAGGCAAAAACAAGGACACTGAAGAATTTCATCTTAGCACTTATGGACTTGATTTGGTTGAAAATTGGGGATTTCTGGCTGCAGAGATCAGCAACTATCCTTGTTCTGAGTTCAAACTAGCACCAGAGCTTCCTAGCTGTGTGACTTTGGAAAGGTTAATTAGCTTCTCTGTGCTTGAGCTCTAAGTGAATTGAGAACACTGCTGGTATAAAGGATGCACTCACTGAACATATTACAATTATAATTTGAGTGATGTCAGTACATATGGGTTTCCCCAACTCTACTGAGATGAAATGGTTAATTTGCTAGTTAGAGGACCTAGGCAGCTGGACCAGGGAATTCCAGGCTGTCTGAGCTCTTAGGCTGTCAATGCCAGGACTCTGGGCACGTTCTTTGAGTCTTAAAAAATAAGTCAGAGGCTGAAACTGGGTAACAGAGGTCAAAGAGGTGGCTTGTCAGGTTGTGGTATTGGAAAGAGGATGGAGACTCTTCTGGAGTCCCTACTCTGATGCTTCCATAATGTCTACTCTGTTGTTTTATTTATTATGACTCTTGACTTTTGTTGTTAGTGTTGTTGAGACAGGGTTCCACATAGCCCAGGTTAGCCTCAAACTCAATATAAAGCCTAGTTTAACCTTGAGCTCTTGATCCTACTGGCTCTGCCTCCCCAGTGTATATACCACCAGGCTAGGGCTCCAGAACTTCTCCAAGAAGAGGTGTTATTCATATGTCCTTCACATGCTATTCACATACACTCATTAATCCCAAGAGATTTCATGATTTAACATGGCAACATCCAACTTCTATCTTTTGTTGTTGTTGTTGGAGACAGGGTTTCACTGTGTAGCCCATGTAATTCTGGAACTCTCTCGTGTAGGCCAAACTGTCCTGGAATTCAGAGATCTGCCTGCCTCTTCCTCCTGAGTGGTGGGATTAAAGGCATGCAGCACCTTGCCCTCACTGTCTGGCTCTGTTTCCCCACCACCACCACCTTTTTAAAACAAAGGAACTTCTCAATCTTGAGAGTGAAGCAACTTGAATTATCAAGCTAATGCTAAGTGAAAGATTTAAGGACACAGTAATGTGGTTGTCATGTTTTCTTTCTAGATGGTGCTTTCATTTTAGGGTTCTTGCTATCCCCAGCTGTGCATCCCTTGAGTGTGCAGGAGTGGTTCCAGGAATCAGTTCCTATCTCCAGATACTCATGAGTTCTTCCAGACACAAAGAGTCAAAGAGTCAGTCATTCTGCACTGTCCAGTGTGAGCCCATTCCAGTTAGGAATGTTTTTCGTGTGTGTGTGTGTGTGTGTGTGTGTGTGTGTGTGTGTGTGTGTGTAACTTTGAGCCTATGAAGATTCTGACTTCCCCCTCTCAGCCTCTCTTCCCCTTCTCACACTCTGCTCCTGAAAACTTCTGGATCTGGCTCCTGTCTTCCTGGGTCCCCTAATGAAACCTCACAGTTGGCTCTACTCTTCTCAAGTTTGGATCTTTAAGCTCTAGCCCCTAATGTGATTTTGTTGGGTATCACAGAGATGGCTCTTTTCCACAACCAGGTGACATTTCTGTGCCTATTAAGACATCTCCATCTCTAGGGATGTCACAACGATTCCCGATTCCCTTTCCACATGGGACAGCTTCAGTTTTCTGTTCTTCCTGCAGATAGTGTGACATTTGCTTTATCAATAGTTTGAGACAGAGAATGCCTCTTTTTAGGTGAGCCTTTCAGCCTCTACTCCCTCCTTGTTGGCTCCGAACTCCCGAGTTTCTTTTCTTAAGATGCTATAATTCCAAAGCTGTTCTGCTCAATGTGCTGTGTTCTTCCATCCACAGTTCTTCTCTACTTATCTCAGAAACCCAGAAGCCAGGAAACCGAGGGCTGGTTTTTAAGGATGTCCATCTCCTCCAATTTGTTCCTGCAGTTTAAGGAATGAGAGCAACAGGTCCAGGGGAGCGAGGGCCTGAACACTGTTTTAATTTCTGTCAGAGGAAGACTCCATTTACAGACAGTGGTGGTCATGATGAGAGGTGAAGATACCCATATTTTGTGACTGTTCAGGAAGTTACCTATTTTTTGTTTGTTTGTTTGGGTTTTTTGTTTTTGTTTGTTTGGTTTTTCAAGACAGGGTTCTCTGTGTAGCCCTGGCTGTCCTGGAACTCACTTTGTAGACCAGGCTGGCCTCGAACTCAGAAATCCGCCTGTCTCTGCCTCCCAAGTTCTGTGATTAAAGGTGTGTGCCACCACCACCACCGGCCAGGAGGTTACCTGTTAACAAACAGGACCCATCCTTAAGAACCTTCTGGGAAGGTAAAGGGAGGCACAGTAGCCTAACTATGAGCTGATCAGTGAAGTTCATGGTGGTGGAAGGGATTCCCGGTGTTACCAAACCGAGGGGGGTGGTGATGGCTTTGGTGACTGCTCCCACCCTGCCCCAGCCTTCTTCTTTCCCAGCCTTTCCAGCCAGTGGCTGCTCAAAGCAGGCCACAGGGTATGTTTCTCCACCAGACATAGGTACCCAAGGCTGTGGGCCAGGATGGAGCAACTCCTCAAATCCCCTTTAAAGAGAGGCTAGACATCTTTACCATCAGGTAAAAAAAAAAAAAAAAAAAAAAAAAAAAAAAAAAAAAAAGTGCACAAAGAATGGTGTATGGCCAGTTAAGCAATCCTGGGATAGACTGGAAGCTGAACTTCCAAAGCTGGGCTCCATATAGTGTTTATAACTGGGTTGCAACGCCGGAACAGTCAACTAGGAACAGATGAAGTGTCCCTTGGGATACAGGAAGAAAGATTCTCAGGTCACAATCACCCACTGGGCCTTTGGAGGTCATTATTGTGGGTTTGGGTCCTGACACACACTCCCTTTAATTCTAATGGAAGTGAGGAAATTTCAGTCTCTACAGTTTAAACTCAAGACACCAGGAGGGCATGACTTGCCAGGGTGGTGTTGGACAGATGGAGTTCAAATGGGGGTGACCTCAAGTGTCCTAGAGGTCAACTCTAGGGAAGTTGGGAAGAAAGATCACACCAGAGCATCACTTGCAGGGCATCCGTCCATAAGCACCCAAAGTCTCTGCCTTCTCAAGAACTGAGTACCATAGGGCTGCAGAGCCTGAAATGACCCCCACCCTACCCCTACCCCTACCCCTACCCCTGCAGCATCTTCAGCCAGCTTTTCACTGGCTACCTGGAGACAGAGACCTTTCTGTCTGCTAAGAACCGGAGTGCCTTGGTCTCAGTACAGGCACTTAGCCCACTACACTGTATCCCTAGGGGACCAGAAATCGTTGAATGTTTGAACATCTTCTAAAATCCCACGATCTCACTATTTAGGGCAGATCTAACAGGTGTCATGGGGAGATAGAAGGGATTGGGCATTCACTTTCTCTTCCTAACAGGACAGTTTGGAAATAATCTGAGTCTTCTAGGATCTAGCTCTGCCAGGATTCTGGCCTTGGAAGAATCGACCTTTATCAGTTTTTGTTTGTTTGTTTGTTTCTCCCCACAATAGAAACTGGGAGACAACCGGAAGTTGCAGGAGCGAAGAGAGAACAGGGATGGAGGGTATGGGCCATGAACGTTCCGGAACTAGTTGTGCGACTAGTTGTGCGTGCTAACAAGCGCACAGCCAAGTAAGGCACGTTCTTGAGCGGAGGAGGCTTTTTCCGAGCGGGGTGAGGTGGGGTGGGGGTGGGGGAGCCTTGGGGCAAAGAGGACTTGGGTGTGTAGGAAAGACCTTCGAGCACGGTCGCTGGAGCTGCATCTCTTTGGCGGAGATGGCTCAGAAAGCAGTGGTGACTGGTCGCCTCCTCCAAACGTGCTCTGGGAAAGGATCTGGCGTGAGCGGTACTTTCGCTTTGGGCGTGATTGATGCGAGCCGCGCTCTGAGGGCTGAGTAATTAATAAAGATTACACTCGTTTTGTCGGAACGTCTCTCTTAATTAATGGAGAAGGGGGGAGCCGAGGGTGATTTATTTGCATTGGGAATATTCTCTAGGCAGTACGAGCTCGGGTGGTGGAGGAGGCCAATAGCACTCAAGACTAATTGGCAATCAGTGGGTGGAAGAGCTCTCGTAGGGATCGGTGTACCTTCATTCTTTCGCCCCGCTATCTAGGAGGTTCCACTCTCTGGAGCTCGCCTCTCCTCCAGGCTCTTTGCTCTAGATGCCCCCCCCCCCCCCTTTCTTCGGAAGACTTAGCTTGGCTGGGGGATGGGGACACTCGCCAGCTCCATGCAAACCACACTGAGCCTTTAGAGCTGTCCCTCACCCACCCAGGGGGCACAACATGGATCCCCACTACCACCCTGGATCACCCACTCCCGGCTTTCCCCAGGTCTTTAGTAGGTGTTCCGGGAGCCAGGATCGAAGTGTACAAGCACTGGCTCCCTGATTCTAAGGCTAAGGTTTACACAGAAACCCACTCACTGCATGTTAGCCTGTCCGTGTTTCTAGGTACGACGGTGTAGTAAGTTCAGCTAAAATACCACCCTCAGTCATTACAGTCCATTTCCACCAGCCCAGGAGAAAACAGTGTCCTCTCCCCCCAACCCCCCAAAGCCCGGCTGCAAAAAAATCCACTCTCGATCTAACGTCTACTACTGCCCCACTCCCTCTACAGTGGAATAAGCCCATACTTCGAGCTCAGCAAAGGAGGGGTGGGGGGTGACAGCGTGGCCCGGAGAAGCAGGGTAGAGCCAGGAAGCAGCTTCAAAGGTTCCAGTAACGACTCTTCGGCCTTTATTTATGTCCCTATTAATACAGTATCCATCATATGCAGATATCGATCTTTATCCTTTAAACTGATACGCTGAGAATCAATTAGCCATGCAGATTACATTTCCTACGTATCCCAATGTTAATCTTTCAGACTCAGAGCCGGTGATATATATTTTTGCAGCCAGATAGTATTAGATTTCGTTTGGAAAAGAAAAGAGGAAAGAAGAAAGGCTCTCTGAAGCGTATTCCTCGTGGGGCTACTTGTCTTGACTTTTGGCTCTCTTCTGGGAGTTGGAATTCTGCTCGCGGAGCGTCCCCTCCCCTGCCCCCCCCCCCCCAGGAGAAGAGGCAAGCCTTCGACAGTGACTTTAGTAAGTTGCCACCACGGGGACCTAGGACAGCTATCTGCAAGATGACTCTCTGGGAAGGCCTTGCCTGCGGCATCTGCACCGCAGTTGCACGCGCTAAATTCTGGCGCCTCTCTGGCTGCTTCTTCGTTCCATTGTCCAAGATGGTCAGTTTTCATCTGTTCAGAGTTACTCTCGTGGTTCTTCTGGCCCCGAGCTTACGATTCAAATAATTCTGCTCTCATTCTCTCCTAGAGAAAAATAAATTATATATATATATATATATATATGTATATATATATATATATATATATATATATATATATATATATATTTAAGGGGAGTGGTCATTTTCCTAGGATGGTGGGGGGGGAGCGGGAATGGTGGTCGTGAGGCTGTGGAGGAAAAAGCTAAGGACAGAGAAATGGTTTAGAGTCTAGGAAGAAACTTAAGACTTAAGTCCAGTGATTCTACCACAGCCGGGTGATTCTTGTTCGATTTTTTCTCAGTCCGTGTGTTTCCCTACTCCCATCGCTCCGTCTTTTCTTTCCTCCACTCTTTCTTCCTTTTTCTAGGTATCTAGCCCGCCTTTATTTTCTTCCCTCCCCTCCTTTATACTATTCTATCCTCCCTCCCGGCTTAAAAAAGCCATGGGGTTCTGAAAACAGTAGTCCTTCCCCGCCCAGATAGTCGCCTAAATCTAGCCCCCCCCCCCCCAGCAGTCTCCAGCTGTGAGTCTCTTCTAGGCAGGTGTACAGGGCAGCTTCCGGTCACCTCCTGTTAGCTCCGGCCCTGCTCCCCGCAGCTCTTTGGCCAGATCGAGCCCAGCTTGGAGGCTGAGAACCCTGCCTCCTCCACCTGTTGTGTGTGAAACCTTGGCTCAGTGGTCTGCGGCATCTCCCGCTCCAGTCTTGCTTAAAATTTCAAGCCCGAGAGTACCGGGAGCTGGGCACACCCTCGGCCCCGCGGCCTTCAGCTGCCTTGACTCCCGGTGACAAGCGTCCAGGTTTGGCGGGGACATCCTGCGCTTGAACTTTGTCTTTCAGTTTCCTCTGATCTTTCAGTTCTCCTACTGATCAATTGATCGCCATCACTCCAGTTGAAATCACCTGGCTCACAATCTCCTGTGGGTTGAAAGGATCGAAGGCAGAGGGGTGGTGTCACCCCACTGCCCTGAAGCCGGCGGGCACCGAAAAGAGTCAGAGACAGGTCTGTACTCATCTCAACGATAGGCCTAGCCCGCCACCTCACCGGGTGCCTTCTTACTCCACCACCCTGCCAGCCTCTGCAGGGTGATGTACAGTCGGTCACCCTGGGACGGGAATTCCTGAGAGGGTCATTTGCCTACCTTTTTGTTCCAATCAACAGTCCTCCTTAGAAAAATTTGTAAACCTCGCTTCTCCAACTCACTCCTACTGGTTCTGCTCTTGGCCGGTGTCAGCTCCTCCGCCTGCCTCCGCACAAAGGCGATGCAGCCTGCTGCGGGTACCAGTCAGTCCTCAGGCTAAGGAAAGCCCTTTCCCCTTACTCACCCCCCCCCGCCCCCGCCCCCAACTACATATACACCAGAGCCAGACCTACAGGTAGAGAGCAGTCACCAAACTGACTCTTTTAGAGATCAAATCCTCCTCCTCCTCAGCTTACCCTCACCAACATATACAGAGAATATTAAATTATTATTATTGTTATTATTAATTTGCAAGACGCCCCCGGATGTGGTAGATCGCCATCCGTGTTTACAATAAGTTTTGCAAATGAACTTCTGTAAAAGTAGAAAGATTTAGTTTCTGATTTACTCCGTTGATTTTCAAATTTAAGATTTTTTTCTCTTCCTCGCCTCTTTTTCTTTCCTTTTCCCTTTTCCTTTACTCTTTCTTTCCCACAAACCATATGTTCTTTATATGCGAACCCTCTCACAGTTCCCCAAGGCCCCCTCGCTACAGGGGCACGGCAGGGACAAATCTGCTGTGGCTGGCCCACACATTTCAATGCGGCGCCCAGATCCGCATCTTGCTCCTAAACCCGAGCTCACTCTGCTAGAACTTTTTTTTTTTAATGGGGGAGAAGCGCGGCGCCAAGGCTTTTGAGAAATAACTGCGGAGGTGTGGTGCCAAATGACCATCGTTGGTGTGGTGGTAGTATTGCTACTCCACCGGTTTAACCCACACATTCACCAGCAGGTAACCTTGCATCTGTTCAGGAAGCTCACGACGTGAAATCTGGAGTTTAATTTACTCCTCAGGAGTGATCAGCAGCCTTTTTGTAGGAGTGAGGGTTTCTCCGCAGCTGTTCCACTGTTTCCTGCCGCCCGGCGGCGCAGTCAAGCAACCTCTACCCCAGCCCACTCCCTTGCGTGCGCCCATTCCTGTCTCAGCGATTCTCCCAACAGACCCAGAAAGGACGCAGTAGCTTTGGCAACCAGCTTACTCTCAACGTTCTCTATCAACACTATTGTATAGACTATAATTCCCGGTTCAAGACTTGCATCCTCCTGGAAGAAAGGTGATCTCTGAGCGGCCTAGATAACTTCATGCTCGGAATCGAGATCCCCAAGTAAGACGAAAACATCAAGAACAATGTTGCCATGTCAGGGCAGAAGCCACCAACCTGGGAACTAAGAATTAAGTATAGTCTTCAGGCTTGGACTGTCAGTCTAGTCGTTGTTACTTGAAACACTTCTAAAGTGTGTGTGTGTGTGTGTGTGTGTGTGTGTGTGTGTGTGTGTGTGTAAGAAAGAGAGGGGGGGGCTACAGGAGTCAACCACAATGTCCCCTTCTTCATCCCTACTTGTTGCAGGGGTTAAATCACACTACTTTTTGGCCCTCAAGACTCAAAATTCATTTTTTAAAAATATGTAGGTGACAGGGATGGATACAAGAATTGTTCGCAAGACTGTTGCAGGGACTTCCCTGGACACATGTGTGGTCTGCTCTGAGCCTGAACACTGCTGACCAAACCTGGGTTCACCCTCCAACACCTTCTGCCTGCGCTCATTTGTCCAATTAGTGGCTGTACTGTGGTCAGATTCAGCACCTGGACTTGGACTTGGTAGCCCAGTGGGGCAAGTGGTATGAACCGAGACTCCTACTTTAGGCAGTTGGCATAGGGTGGTTTCAGCTTCAGGCATATGGAAGGGGGTTGGGGGTAAGAGGAAGGCCCGGTTTTGTTTGGCAGGTTGGGTGCTCCTGTGGAGAGAACCTCAGCGAGTATCACTGTCTTGGCTGTCGCCATGAAATTTTAGAAATGGCTCAGCCGTTGTGGCTGGGTCCTCTCAGTGCCCTCAGAACCCCTGGGATCTTGTGTGTGGAGGTGAGTTGGCTTTTATCCTTTGGTGGAACTGGAGAGTGCTAGGTAAGGGGAGAAGGAAAACTCCGTCACGGTTCTTGCCCACGACCCATCCTGGCTGCCTCTGAGTAGACATTTTCGTAGCAGGTGGCAAGTAGTCTATGAATGCGCTTCTCAGCTGGCATCCATGAGCTGTTCAACAGGCAGTACTGCGGAGGAAGTGTCCTAGAGAAGTGTCTGAACCCGGAAAGGTATCTGCAGCCGCCCATTATAAACAAGTTACCCTTGTCCAGTAAGAGCCGCCTTCTGAAGAGCTGGGGTCATGCCACTGAAGTCTTGGACAAAAAAAAAAAGAGGCGACTCATCCCCACAGGGTTCTAACCCTCAGGAGGGGTCCCTTTTCACTGAGTGTGCAGCCTGAATTTAACCACTTGAAATACACCTCTGGTCCCTAGTCTTCCCACTGATTAAAGCTGACCAGACAAAGTGCTAAACTCGGCTCTGCTCAACTTTGAGAGGGCAAAAATCTTGGAAAAGTCTGGTTCCTCAGATGGCAAGGGTGTATGGTGCTTTCGAAAACAAGTACCCAAACTTTGAAGGACTCCAGACCAGGGGTAGGGGGAAAGGAAGTGAGAAAGTTTCCCGCCTTGACAAATTGAATTATTTTATATAAAACTTGGTTAAGCAGCTCTGCGGGCCAACAGCTTCTGGACTCTCTCTCCACTGTGAGCTCTAATGCTCCTCCCCAAATGTGGGTGGGTGGGGGTGGGGTGTCCAGACATTTTCTGGAGTCCCCAGAGGCCCGTCTCGCCTGCTCCCAGGGTCGATAAGCCCTTTTGACTTCAGGGGGAGCAAAGAGCTACCCAGCTTTCTCCACTGGGAGTGAACTCTTAAAGGGCCAGCTCAGGGACTTTGAACAACTACACGCACGCCCCCCCCCCTTGAGTTTGCCTTAATTAGGGGGTGGGCAAGTAGGATTGGGGGCCTGAGTTCACATCAAAACTGTCAAAGGAGATGGGGGGGGGGAGGACATGGAGAGAGGGTTGGAGGATTCAGGGGCAGGAAAAATTCAAATATCATAAAAAGAAAAGGGAACTTGAAGCCCAGAAGTCATTGTTTCCTTTATTTCAAAGGGGAAAAAACCTGCCTGATTCTCATCCTTTTGATTGATTAAGGCCCTGAATACCTCTCGGCCCCAGAGTGACAGTCCCTGAATAGACTTGAGGGAATAAAGAGCAGCGCAGAACGTGGGGCTGGCACGGGAGGGGGGTGTAAGGGAGGAGTGTTCGCTGGCACTTACCAAGTTATAAATAAAAGGCTAGGCACAATGGTACCTTCTCTAAGGACAGACAGTCTTTACAACACTCCTGGCGTCATATCCTGCTGGGGACACTTCAGCTCCTAGCCAAGACGTTGCTTCTTTTATTTTTCCAGCAGTTTAGTCTGAATGCCATAATAAATTCCTGAGAACAAACGCTGCACCCGGGCAAAACCTCAACATATAGATGCAAGTGCATCGGGGATGAATGTGTACGTGGAGATTTAAAGTCCCCGCTTCTCAGAAGGGTTTTTAAACCAAGAAAAGGAGCTGGCTTCCCCATTGCTTGCAACTTGGAGCCCAGGGGAGGCCTAACCTCTTCAGTCTCTGTCATGGCTATGCCACCTGTCTTTCATTCCCAGCCTAAGAAAGACAAAAGGACCTTCTGGGCACATCTTGGACTCTTCCTGAGAGATGCCTTTCTGGGAGGCTCACATAGGGAGCTCAGGCCCAGAGGCAGACCAGAGAAAGGAAAAGGAAACACATCCGGAATTCTCTGTGCCCCTTTCCAAATTTGCTCCACCGCCATCTCCGTATTAGTAATCCCGAAGCGAAATCCACAGGTGAAAAGCAGGGGCAGACAGAGGAAATAAGGGGCGGATATAGCAAGGTTTCCAGAGAAAGGCGGAAAGAGATTAGGACAGAGTAATAGAAAACCAAGATGATCAAGGCTGAATCTCATGTAGAGGGACAGGGACACCGCGAGCCTTTTTCCATCCTCACTGGCTCTTGCCACCCAAGCTGCCTCTCCTAGTTTCAACCTGTCCACCCTTCTCTTGAGAAAGGGACACAGAGCTAGTCCCCCTCTGGGTCGGCGGAGGCCTGGGGACCGTCAGGGATGGGAAGAGAAAGTAGCTTCTGTCGCCCAATCAGCGCGTGTCTTTGCCACCCGGGACGGTCTCCTCCTCGGCCAATCGCAGCTCAGGGCTCCTGATCAAGCTTTGGGTGAAAGAACTAATAAATGCTCCCTAGTCCGGATCCCTGCACTCGGTGTCACGACGGGAGGAGACTTGGGACGTGTTCCTGCCTCGTCACCACCCTCCCTCACCCGATCTTCGCGGTGCAGTGAGCACCTTTGCCAGTAGCCCCAGCTGAGGGGCCGATCTGCTAGACTCGCACCAAACTCGTCCGCCCTGGGCTTGGGATCCTGCACTCAAGGGACTCCTCTGGAGCCTGTGGACTTGGATCTATTAGCGCCCCCCTCCCCGCGCCCCGCCTCCCTCTCTGGCCTTTTTTGGGGGAGGAGCTCTCCGAGATCCGGAGAGTTCCCGAGGGTCACCCGCCGCACTGTGCTCGCTTTTTCGTCTCGCCTTCACCTGGATATAATTTGCGAGCGAAGCTGCCCCCAGGATGACCACGCTGGCCGGCGCTGTGCCCAGGATGATGCGGCCCGGCCCGGGGCAGAATTACCCACGCAGCGGCTTCCCGCTGGAAGGTATGTTAGGGCCTCAGCTCGTCCGGATCCCCGGGCCTGGGATTGGCTGCCGCACCCCAATCCTGGTCTCCAGGGCCTCCACTCGTGCCTTACCGGGAGCCTCTTCCCGTGGTACTTCTCAACCCAAGAAGCAAAAGTGGGGAGGGGGTTCTCGTGGAGAGCGGGAGAAGCCCCATTTCACGTTCTGGCTGCAAACGGAGTGCTAAGCTCACTACAAGCTCTCGGAGCTTGCCTGGCCTGCTCCTGCCGGCTCCACTTTGCCCTGTTGTTTCGGAATTGCTGCCGTGAGAAAGGTGAACAAGCTTCGCAGCGCCGGAAGCAAGTTCTCTTTCTGTTCACCTAAAGTTGCTACGAAATTGTGCGGGCTGCGTTCACTTTTGAATAACTACTATTAGTTCGGCAAGAATTTTCCTGCTGTGAAAAATTCTGGTGGCCCTTCCTAGTTGAAAAGTTTTAGCATTGATTAGCAAATTCCACTCAACTCAAGTGGCATCTCGAAGTTTCTAAAATGGTTGGCAATGCCTTTCGGTTTGCTTAAAGGTGCTGGGAAATTTCGGGGAGGTAGAAATTACTGCAAACCCGAACCCGACCAAATAATTTGGGAAGTAAAAGCAGGAGACTGGGGTTCTGGAGGAGCCCTTCGACCTCGATCCAGAGTAAAACGTGACGTGCAAGGGCGGTCATTTCGGCAGTGGTGTCCACAGCTAGGCTCGCTGCCATTTTTATTTTTTAAGTGTAACAGGTGATACCTGCTGTCACCTGTGTCTCCTTTCGGGAGCCTCCCCAACCCTTGCCTACTATACCCTTATCGGGACCTCTGCCTTCTCAGGACTTTGAGGCAGTTATCGCAAGACATTTTAGACATCAGTCCTAGGTCTCCCTCCAACTTGCAGCACAGCCCCCCTCCCCCAAATAAAAGAGAAAATACAGTTTCTCTACAGCCAGTTACCTCATTCCGATCGCTCAATTTCCAAAAGATTATATGACCTTGCATCGGGTAATTATTTGAATAAATAGAACCTTAAGGGTCCGGGACTGGGAGCCCAGAGCTTGGTGGTTTGTGTTTTAACTGTCACAGGCAAATTGGCCAGAAGGATGCAGAATTAGGTTCTTTTTGCTGCTTTCTATTCTTCCTAAATGACTTTCTCGGGCTCTCTCCTTTCGCCATCTCTTCCCAGTGTCCACCCCTCTTGGCCAGGGCCGAGTCAACCAGCTCGGAGGAGTATTTATCAACGGCAGGCCTCTGCCCAACCATATCCGCCACAAGATAGTGGAGATGGCCCACCATGGCATTCGGCCTTGCGTCATTTCTCGCCAGCTTCGCGTGTCCCATGGTTGCGTCTCTAAGATCCTGTGCAGGTACCAGGAGACAGGCTCCATCCGACCTGGTGCCATCGGCGGCAGCAAACCCAAGGTGAGCCCGGGACCTGGTTTCGTGGACTTAGGGCCTGTGATCCAGCGGGTCCAGAGTGGGCGCGTTCTAAAGAGAGCAAGGGACTTTCAAAGGGCGCTAGTTTTCAAATCTAGGAAGGAGTGTGTGTGTGTGTGTGTGTTTGTGTGTGTGTGTGTGTGTGTGTGTGTGTGTGTGTGTAGAACTCAGTTGTTATGGTTGGTGGTGGTCCTTCTACACTGAAAAGGGCTGGCACTTTTAGCAAAGGAAGATTAACTTTAGATTTTAATGCCTGGGAGCATTAGAGCCCTCATCAAGTTATTTCCCCGATTTCCAACTTCCCACAGAGTCTTCCCACTCACTGCACTGCCTTCCTAGTATGAAGTTAAACATCTCGGTTTAATTCTTGGATAGTTTCTTTCCCAGCTTTGAATCTCCCTCCCTTGCAAATTGTTCTCAAGAAGTCAAAAGTCAGGGCTGTTAAGATGTGTGTGTGTGTGTGTGTGTGTGTGTGTGTGTGTGTTTTAATAATAAGCCTCTTGACTCCATTAAACAAATCAATTTGGTGAGATCCTCGATTTATTTTAGTTTTCTTTGAAAAAGCAAAAAAGTTCTGCTGGCTAGGGAGTGGGAAGAGATCATACAGGGTCTGCCTTCTCTTTGGATTATTCAGAGAGGCCGGTATAATTTTTTTTTTCTAGTTGCGGCGGGTGTGTGTGTGTGTGTGTGTGTGTGTGTGTGTGCAAAATCAAATGGGCTATATGGCACACTGAAGACTCCCAAACACAATCCCTCTCCCTCCCTATTTTCTCTCCTAATCTGAGAATCTTAGGACACAGTTTTTATTTAAGTGGGTGGAAGAGTCATCCTTTCAAATTATCCATGTTTGTCTAATTGAAAACAGCATCGACGACAACAACAACACAAGAACCTGGATACATACACGTCCTTTTAAATCTCACCCAAATCTGCCCTTAGCTTAGATCTGATCTCCATGGACCTTATCTAATTTGATTTATTTATTTATTTATTTATTTATTTATTTATTTATTTATTGCTGCTTTTTCAAACGTTCTCCTTTTAGTTTCGTTTTTGTGCGGATTCCGAGAGGATTTTCTAGGTACCAGAAAGTACAATCCTCCCTCACCTCCAAGCTGTTAGATTTTTTTCCCCTTAATTTAATTTGGTTCCCGAGCATCTCTGGGCAGGTGGAGGGTCTCCAGGCCGCACCGAGTGGGATAATTTCCTGTCATCTCCTGTCTAAACGGAATTAAAGTCCTTTGGCTAAGCAGAGGGACATTCCAAGAAAATACAGGAAAGAGCATCAGAAAAGCCACGAGGTTGGGGCACCGTGTCTGACCCAGGATACTGGGTACCAACGCACTATCCGCCTATTCTCTTAAAGCAGGTGACAACGCCTGACGTGGAGAAGAAAATTGAGGAATACAAAAGAGAGAACCCGGGCATGTTTAGCTGGGAAATCAGAGACAAATTGCTCAAGGACGCTGTCTGTGATCGGAACACTGTGCCCTCAGGTACTGGGTCCATTAACTTCTCCCGGAGGCGCGACCGTCAGGCTCATACTCCAACGGGTCGTGCCAGCCATAAAATCACCCCAATTATCCATCTTGGCTATTGGGAGGCTGACCTGAAATATTTACAAGCCAGACATTCTTAGTGTTTTATGGAGCAGTGGGTGATCTGCTGGTCCCCAGGGTGGCGTCTTGGGAGATGACCTCTGAGGTTCCCCCTCCGCTCCCCCCACCCCCCACGGATTTCTGCTAAGAAGGCTGGAAGGAAATGCGGGGCGCAGACCAAAAGATTAATATTGATGTTCCCTTCTAAAGAGAAACAAATGTTTTGGTAACTTTCACTGAAGGGAGATCCAAGCGGTACCAGTGGAGAGTTGGCTGAGGAGCTAAAGGGGTGAAAAATTCGGGCCGGGCATGATTTTCCCAAGAGTTCCAGGATCCGACCAGCATCGTGGCAGCTTGGGAGAGGTCCAGGGGAAGGGAGGACCAGCGCTAGGCCTGCGCGCGGGAAGAGTTTGTTTTTAATTAAAAGGAAACTCCCTTTTTTCCCCCTCTGTAAGAACGATATATTTCAGAGCATGGATTTGTTTACCAGACTGGAATCTGGAAAAAATAAATCGGGAGAATGCATTTTTCTTTTGATTTTTACAATAGGGAATGATTCTGCAGTTGAAACTTAAACCCTTTCTATCCTCAAAACAAGTTGATTTGCAGGCGACAGGCCCTCTGTGGTTCTTCTTCCCAGGCCTTTGCGGGGGACCAGTGTCTTCAGGTGGGGAGGGGGGACGGTGAAGGGTGAAGCTGGTGGAAGAAGTCTCTTTAGAGTGTTCAGAGACAAGTAGCCAACCGATCCTCGGAGAGGGGCAGGAGGAACCTTTCTCGGTTCTGAATTGGAGGTGCGAGATCTTCAGGTTTCATCTCCAGTCTAAGTAATTAAAACCCCACGAAAGTGTGAGGGTTTTAACGTAAGATGGAGACAGAGAAAAGCAGTTTAAGACCGAGAGAAGGCAGAAGCCCCGGATGCTCACAGATGCAGAACACAGCACTGAGCCCTGCTCAAGGGTAGGGAGAGGGTTGAGTACGTTAGCTGGGCCTTTGAGGTGTCTTTTGGGATCTTTCCCCCTCCTTCCATGCTTCTCAATCGTGTGCGCTCCTCTTTTCTCCAGTGAGTTCTATCAGCCGCATCCTGAGGAGTAAATTTGGAAAAGGAGAAGAGGAGGAGGCGGATCTAGAAAGGAAGGAAGCAGAAGAAAGCGAGAAAAAGGCTAAACACAGCATCGATGGCATCCTGAGTGAGCGAGGTAAGAGGGCCCAGTGGGCCGCGCGCTGAGATTTGTGGTCTGCGCAACCGCAGGCCAGCAGTGGCTCATCTCAGAGCTCACCTCCGGCTTAGGTTAGAGGGAAGGACATTCAAGTGAAAGGCCAGAGAGGTACTTGGCGTTAAAAAATCTTCTCTATTCTAATTTTTATTTTAATTTCCTGACGAGCAAATCCAGCGTTTCCTATATGATCGGCCCAGTGCTGTACCTCTGAGCCACGTTCCAACAATACTAAGTCCAATTTATTGTGAGTTTTATTCTCCACCATTTTTAGTTCCTTAGAGTTGAGAAGTCTGAAATGAGTTGCAGGTGGACACTTTCAAGATGGAAACTAAAATTCTCTGAAAAATTATATGGGCCAAGAATGTGGGGGTAACTAATTAAGTCTGAGAACTTGACGTAGCTTTTACACCCTGGGAAAACTGCATGTGGGAGGGAATTAATGAGAATATGGTTCTTTTGGGCAGTGGGAGCATAAAGGTGCCCTATCCCTGATGATTATAAATATGTGTGTGCATGTGTGTATATAAGCTGGCCACTTTTCATTTGTTTTCAAGAGGGATAAGGTTTAACCTGTATGTGTCTGGCAACCTCCTGTACCCAAGTGGTGGGTTATATCTTTAAAGGATCTGTGTACTTGAGCCCCTTGTGAAGTTATACCCTTTGCCCCCCCCCCAGGGGTACAGACCACCCAGTCCTTGTTGGCTGTGACCTGTCAGCACCAAGAGAAAAACCTCCCTTTAGGGGATTGAGAATTATATAGGCTGTTTCCCTGTTACCTGTTTGGAGTCATCTCCGAACATAAAAATTTGCAAAAAGAAAGAACCCTTTTTCCACCAGGGACTTTCTGAAATGGAAGAGGAGGAAGATAAGTGTCTTCATAGATCTAGTACCACAGACTGATCCATCTATTTCTCTACCTTGGGACAATTTTGGCCTTCCAGGAAAGCTGCTTTACCAACTAATTCAAATGCTGCCTCTTCACCATCTAGAGTTGAATGTTATTGACCAAATGCCAGAGCTTTTGATAGAGGGAAGCCCAGATGCTCTGGGACACACATATGATCAAGAAAAGGCACCCCAAATGAAAGGCGGTTAAGCAGAGAGATAGCACACGCTGTCGCTTACTGCGGGGGGGGGGGGGGCTTCTGTGAACTCGTTGTGAGCCAGGAGAACTTTCCTGGTCACCTTTGTTTTTATTCCAGCCCTAGCTGCAGTTTAGAGGTGCTAGGATAAAAGAAGGCAGGGGCCGAGGACCCAGACTTCTTGTAGGCGGAATGGGCTCCCAAAACGCAGAGACTAGAAGGGCCTTTAGTTAATGGGAGAGGCCTTGCTGGGATCCATGGCTTAGCTACTTGTTGCTAGAAGTGGCAGGCAGGCAGACCAGCCGCTTGCCCACAGCGGCAACAACCGAGGCCCAGGAGACAAAACGTCCCAAATGAGCTGGTCAAACATTTGTACAACTTTTCCAGCGTTTACAAAGAAGGCCTTCTCTACACAATCTACACTTGGAGATGAACTTGGGAGACAAAGCCTGGAGAGTCCATTGAAACTCACACTTTAGCTTGGCCCAGACAAAGCTGCAGCTCAGAGCAGCGTGATGGGAACAAAGGAAGGCAACCTTTTTATAATTCAAGGAGAAAAGAAGAGAAAACAGCCCCACAAAGGGCCCAGAATAGACATTATGGGCTTGCAATGAGGGATGAATTATTCAATGAGCCCCAGTAGCTGCCGAGCCAGGAAGTTTTATGGACTCTCCAGCGTGGAAAAAGTGGCCATTTCACCTACAAAATGTTTCTAGTCTTTTGGGTCGTCTAGCTGGGCCGGTTGCCATTCAAGGGCAATTGCTACCATTTTTAAAATCAGAGTGTTTCCCTCAGTGGGGGCTGTGTCCTTGAAAACACACACACACACACACACACACACACACACACACACACACACACACACTCAGAAGCTGAAGTCTAATTTAATTTGGGGTTGTCAAGGAAGACGCAGCCTGGGTCCCTTTAGTGCCTCCAGCTTCCTTTCCGGATGAACCCTAGAGGGCAAGAGGGGCCCAGAGAAAGGAAAAGAGTAAGATGCAGTTTGAAGTCTAGAAACCTCAAATATCCCCCCCTCTGTTGTTTGGGCATCAAAAGTCTCTCGCGGTCCCACTTGTAAAATAGAATGGATGTTGAGAAAAGGCTCTCTGATTCTTGGCAAAGGGGAGGGAAAAGCTGGTGGAGGAGGGACTTTCGTGTGTCCCCACCACTGCTGTGTGCTCTTGCCAGATGGGCCTGGTACCTGCTGCTGAGACTGGCTATCCTGGACACACATTTGGCCTGGGGTCTGCTTGGCAGACCCTTGGATGCAGGGAGAAAGGCACCCAGAAAGAGGTCAGAGGCGCCCTCTTCTTTTCACGATCTTGTCCCTTTTCCTAAACGGTCCCCTCTGTCTTTCCCAATTTTCCTTTCCTCTTGTCCAATCCAAGAGCTGCGCAGCCGCACAGGCAGCGTGTGCATCCTGCTGGGCGCTCAAAAGCGACCCAAGGCTCCTTGCACCCCTGCCGAGTCCATCCTTCCTGCTCCAGCACCCTGGTGAGAAAAGGAGTGCGCGTCCGGGGACCTTCCACCCCTGCCCCTGGAGCAGAAGCGCGGACGTAGCAGGCGCAGCCGGACCAGCGAAGTTCGAGCTTAGGCACCCCAGGCTGTGGCAACTCAATGGGCGCCTCTGTTCCTCCCCCGGCGCGGCAGAGCGGGCCCGCGGGCGCCGCCACAATAGCTCGGGCCCCCGCTGCTGCGCCCTGCGCCAAAGCGCCGCGCCGCCCCTCCCCGCGCTCCGGCCAGCCCGCAGCTTAGCCCGCCCGGCTGCAGCCGACTCAATTGCCTCCTTTATGTCCCTCTCACTTTCATCTAGACACAGCCCGCCTCCCCCTTCTTCTCCTCTCTCTTTCTCCTTTTTTTTTTTCTACCCTCCCTAGCCCGAGGCTCACATTAGTGAAATTTCTGCAACCTCCCCCATTTTTTTCTTATTTTAAAGAAAGCCTTTAACACAAAAGCGGTGACTAATCGATAGAAACTGCTCCTTCATCATCCTCTTCTTCTCCTCCTCCTCCCCTCCTTCTTTCCCCCTCCCCTCCGCCTCTTCCTCCTCTTCCTCCTCTTCCCAACCCCCTCCCTCCCTCTCAGCAGGGTGACGCTTTTCCTGTTTGTGAGTTTTGGGCAACATTTTTGCTTTGTGCGGTAATGGAATTACCGGACAGACGGGGACTGTAGATGGACACGCGACGGCAAGACTCTCGCTTAAATATTTAGATGCAACGTTACAATTACGGACTTGTTGGCTTGGCTTTGAAGTGGCCGTGCGGGAGCGCAAGGGGAAAGAGGCCAGTTTGCCAAATTGATGTTTTGATTGGGACTGGAGACACACTTTCACAGGACTCTTCCCTTTTTGGGGGGGGGGGGGACGCAAAAAAGCGTGGGAGGTTTGTAACAATTGTGAGAGTGAAGCAGAGAATTCGGACACAGGATCACTGGGAGCCGATATTCACCCTCAAATTTCTTCAATTTGGGGGGGGGAAAGGGTTTTCTTTTTTTTTAATTTTCAAAAAATGAAAGTGTTAAAAAAGTTTTGCTCGAGACCGTTTTGTGTGTAAACTCATGCTCTCTTCTAAACTCACTAACAAATGACGTCAGATTTTAAAATGTATATATATTAAAATCAAAAAAGAAAAAAAAAGGTAAAGTTTCATAGACTATTTCATTTCCAGTACTGAAAGCACGCTCGAATGGAGTCCTGTGAAAAGCAAAGCCATTTGCTTCCTCCAAGTTGGTAGGGAAGGGAGTTGTTGGTGTCAGGTTGGTGTGGCATGGAAGCACAGGGTAAACTTTCCCACAGATTAAAATAATGGGGCATAGCATCACAGATATTTGGACCCAGATATTTTATTGCTGGGCACTTCCTGACCATTCTTCAAGTTCATTTACCAGGACCTGGAGTCTGCTATCAGCATCATATCTGGACTTGAAGCTAATTTTAAAAATTTGAAGCCTTTGCTCTCAAAGAAAGCCCCCCCCCCCAGTTAAAAAAAAGTCTTGGTGATGACAGTACTTGAATTGGGTCACCATACTGCAATAACATACTAGCCTAAACAATGGGAAGGTGCGTGCGTGTGTGTGTGTGTGTGTGTGTGTGTGTGTGTGTGTGTGTGTATAGGGGGGAGTCTGCCCTTAGCATTTTTATTTTAATTTCTTGGACTGGGGTGACTGCTGTATGCTTACTTTTTAGCCTTATTGAAAACATGCAGATTTTCTAATTAATGCTTGAAATCATATGTTTATTTTTGGGGTTTGATGTGATTGTTGATAGCACCGGAACAGGAGGTAGGGGCTTCCAGTGTGTAATAATTACTGAAGGGTCATTTAAGAGTCCCCAGGGCTAAGTCATAAAACCCACCCGGGCGGTGAGGCGGAACCAGAAAGCGTGCCTCGGTTCAGGCAAGTGGAATATACAGAAATCAATCAAGTGAATAGGAGCATTGCACCAAACCCTAGCTGTTCCAACATCCATGAATGTTCTGAGGACAAAACAAAACAAAAACCTTCTTAATCATGAGATTAGATGTTCAAAACATATACTAATACATGGCCAGAAAAATGAAAAGCCCAGTGACAAGTTTGGCCTGGCCTGGGACCCAGAAAGTTTCAGTTCAGTGGGACCCTATGACAGGTAACTTATTTATGCACTTCAGTAAATGAAGATTGAGGAACTATTAAGGACAAGAGTGTACTGTACCGTGTAACTCTCCAGCCACTAAAGGGCAATTAAGCAGTCAGCTTCGTGTCTTATCTCACTGGCTCCTCTAGGGTAGTTTTACAACTAGGAATTAAAATCTGAAAGGGGCGTTTTCTGCAGCTCTGGCCAAATATTGATTAAGTAGCTGTTTGTTAATACCACTGTCAGCCCCTCAGTAGCCACCTTCTTTTGTCAAGGCTTCTTACCACACAGATCAAAGCAGGATCATTTCAATTTATCTGTTCTGGAAAATCCTCCTTTTCCTCTGAAATCTCTAAGGAGGAACTGACCACGCTCTCCTTGAAGAAACAGGAACTGAAACCAGTTCCGTAGTGTTGTCTTATAGAGAAGGCTCAAAGGGTGTTTTTTCAATTATCCTGTGGCGATTTCGTGTTCAGAACTGAGTCTGAGACTGAGACCTGAGACGGTAATTTAAAAAAAAAATTTTTTTTAACAAGTTGATTCTCCTTTAGGGAGGGGGAAGAGGAGCTACTGTCTTGTGGCAAATTCTCTAAATATGTAATTGCCATCCAGGAAGGAATGGTGTGTAGAAAAGATACCAGATTTTTACATGTAAAATTAGATGGAGAGTACAGAGCACAGGGGATTGTGAGGTGTAGTGGCTACATCCTTCTGTGTGCGACAGCTCCATAATTTTGTATTTACAGATAGTTAGACAATTCTCTTGTATATTTTAAAATCCCTGTAATATGGGAGCAGATATGCATTTGTGTATTCAACGTCTGTCATTGGTGTTTATTGATCACTAAGAATTAAGCAATTAAGAATTGGGCTTTATAAAGGCATATTTATCCTGCAAGCTATTATGTTTGAGCCGGCAGAGTTTGAGGTAACAGCACAGAACTTAGTGCATTCCCACATGTTGACTGCTGGGGAAAAAAAACAAAAAACAAAAAAACAAAAAACAAAAAAAACAAAAACAAAACACCTGAATTCCATCATGACTTCTGTAATTGTTGATTTTTAGATCAACTATTAGGTTTTTGTTTGTTCAATAATTTAATATGTTTGCATTGGTTTTCCCTTTTTTATGATGGCAAAAAAATCTTTCAAGGGCTCCTTTGGAAATATACCATTTCTGTGCTTAATTTGCAAATTCCAACAAATTACTCTGAGGTTCTACAATTTATGCCAGAGTCAGGCTTTGGATATTTCCCTCTATGTAATGTATGTGCCACCGTATGAAGCTCTATGAACTCCTTTGCAGTGAGCATTTTGCTTCTAAATAATGGCTTTATAATTTTATTATTTACCTTTTCGTTCTTAAACAAGGTGCATCTTGGCATGTAGTCAATACTGCATATATTTATATTATAAATGCTTTAAAATTATTTTATGTCAGAATCACCTATGTTATCTCACAATTAATTTATTTATTAACGATCCACCTATGTTTAAATACTCACTAGCATAACTGATCAATCATTTCAATGTGGCATAGCTGCCTGGAACTGATAGAGCTGTAAGTCAGAGTCAGCTAGACTATGTGATGGTTTGCCTTTCTTGGCTCAGGTACATCATTATTGTCTTTTATGTGTACATGCCTTTTATATACATACAGAGTTAAGCAACTTTCTCCTCTTGAATGTTAGACTGTGTGCTCAAACATTGCCAGGGAGACTGTAGATCCCAGATCTCCAGTTGGGCCTGATCTTAGTACCAAGACAAGATTACAGATCGAAGAACAGATTGGCTCCATCAGGGGAGCTATGATTTTGCTGAGGTTCTTTCTTCCATTTTGTCTCATTTAAAATCCTGCAGCAAAATTTAAAACACCATAAACTTCGCTATGTGTCATGTGCAGATAGAGAAAGTGAAAGAGAACTTTGACCTTGTTATTCCCTCTGCAGATGAACATCAACATGGGGAAGAAGATCGCCCTATGGCTGCCCCATGTCCCCCTGGCAGAGGTTCTCAACCTTCTTAATGGTGCGGCCCTTCAATGTAGTTCTTCATGTATGATGACCCCCAACCATAAGATTATTATTTTTTTAAAGATTTATTTATTGTATCTGAGTACACTGTCACTGTTTCAGACACACTAGAAGAGGGCATTGGATCTAATTACAGATGGTTATAAGCCACCAAGTGGTTTCTGGGAATTGAACTCAGGACCACTGGGAGAGCAGTCAGTGCTCTTAACTGCTGAGCCATCTCTCCAGCCCCCATAAGATTATTTTTGTTGCTACTTCATAACTGTATATTTGCTACTGTTACGAATCATGATATAAATATCTGATATGTAGGACATCTGATATATAACCCCTGTGAAAGGGCTGGTTGATGCCACTAAAGGAGGCGTGACCCACAGGTTGAAAACCATTGTCTTACTAGGAAAGCTAGCACTCCCCCCCCCATCCCATCCCACCCCTGTTTACAGTAGTCTTCAGTAAATCAGGCATTCTCCTCTTTTTCTACCACCGTTGCAGTGGGCAGTTTTTGCTGTCAATAGAATATTACCCCTCTAGCAAGCCCCCCTCCAGTGGTGTCTGCTGGGATTAAAAACTGAAACAGTGAGACATTTCCAGTTGCCATTGTGACATTAGTAGTCATCACCCACTGTCTAGTTGACTGAGATACATTACAGTGCTTCTCAACCTTCCTAACCTTGAGACCCTTTAACACAGTTTCTTCCCCTGTGGTGACACTCCCCCCACCCCCATCATTGCTACGTTATAACTGTAAAGTTGTTACTGTTGTGAATTGTAATGAAATTATCTGAGTTTTCTGATCCTGGGAGGCAACCTCTGTGAGAGTCCTTTGACCCTGAGAGGGTCTCGACCCACAGGTTGAGAACCACTACCTTAGAAAGTTGCCCTTGACCACTTCCCTGCCTTTTGGCTAAGATCAAGTGTAGAAAGTTGCCCTTGTCAAAAGGGAGACATGAAAATGTAGCTGAGGATAATCACACAGGTTTTATAAATTCTTACCTTGGTTTTCTGGCTTTCCTTTGTTCCTGATAAAAAGGAACAGATATTTCTGCTGTATAAACGACTACTTCTCTTAAAAAAAAAAAAAAAAAAAGAAGAAGAAGAAATTGTATTTCAATAAGGAGCACCTGGGTAAAATTTAAAACTTGATTTGATACACTTTTCTCCCAAAAGGGAAATTGTTGAGAAGACAAATTAGTTTACATGGCAAATAGCAAAAAGTTTACAGCATTTAAAATTCCACTGCAGGATTTTTAGTAAAGCAAAAGAGAAGAACACACATTCCCCATTGGGCCAAGGCAAGTCTATCTAAGTCATCTGAAATTTTATGTTCTTTTCCTGAAGTGACGAATGATCTTTCCCATGGAGGCTAGACTTCATGTCAGAAACAAACCGATAAAACAAAACAAAACCAAAACCAAACCCCCAACCTACTGTATGTCTGTGTCCTTAGACCCATTCAGTAATTTCCTGGGTAAATTTTCTTATGGGCTTTTAGCTGTTCAGTTTTATTGCATCTATAATCGCATATTAAAACCAGAATTCGAGGGGCCAGTTCTGCTTGTTCTGGATCCAACTCAACAGATCCCATTCAGAAATAGCTGATTAAAATGCTTTGCAATGAGCAAGGGAGTCTCTTCAGCACTGACCAACAAGGATGAGGAAGTGGGTTACAGCTCTATTCTTAGCATGTAATGATTCATAAGATCACAGTAAAAATTCAAAAAGTAAATTTATAGAAACTTAAATGTAGCTCTTAAAAATAAAACTAGTAAGTATGGCTCTAGAAATAACCGTAGCACTAAATGCCCTTGGTCTTAAACCATCGGATGGACATCACAAGTCAAATAGGATACAATAGTCAAGAAAGTTAATTACGTCACAGTTTGTATTATAGCATGGAATTGGTTCCATTTATTTTTGTGTTTATAGTCAATACAGATTTGGTCACTTGTTTGTATTTTAGAAGAAAGTCAGCACTTTCATTTTGTGATTAAAAAAAAAAAGATTAACATAGATATATTAAAAAGCCAGCAGTCATATATCCTCTCTTATTTCTTAGCATGAAGTTCTAGAATAAATATGGAGTTTGTTTATTTAATTTCTCTGGTGCTATGAATTGAACCCAGGGATCAACAGTTCCAGGATGCATTTTATTACTCCTCCCCCACCCCCATCTCAACCATGTGTCCTAAAGTTTAATATTCAAATGTATCATTATCATTAAAAAATAGTGTCTGAAGGGTAAGTGTGTTTGTTTCTCTCAATTATCATAGCTGAGTTTAATTTGAACTAAAGAAAATTAATTGGTGTAGTTTATACTATTGTAAAGAAAATGGTAGCCTTCATTTTTCTGAAGCCTACACTGGACAGTCTCCTGGTTGACAGTCATTGGTGCATCGAGTGTTTTTTGGCCTGTTTGATTTAGTACTTTTCTGTATGTTTTTTGTGCTCTAGAAGAACACGTTGCCCAGAGTAAAAGTGGCTGGCCGGGCTTTGCCTTACCAAGGAGTCTCTGGAATTGAGACCAAGCAGTTCAGACTATGTAGGTGTGACTTCCTGAGATGAAGTGGGTCATGCCAGTTTCCAAAGGTCCTGTGAAAACAAGTCAGAAGACGGTTGTGTGCAAATCACATCTATCCTAGCAAAGCTCTAAGTCCTGGTGCGGTGGTGGAGGACACAAAACTCTAAACATGCTGAGAGAAAGTGACCAGCCCACAGACCAGCAGATGGGCTCTGCCCAAGGGCAGATAAAAGCTTCATTCAAGGCTTAGCAACAAAGAACACACACACACACACACACACACTTACTCCACACACCACTCTTTCTCCACACCAGCAACTTGAGTTCACAGGTAGCTATTTAGTAGGAAAACTTCACTGATTTCAGAGCTCTGAAAAATGACAACATTCTAAATAGTTCACTGAGTGTCAAAGGATATTTAACTCCTTTCTCGTGCCAGGCTATTGCTTTTCTCTCTCCAGTGAATTTGCTGTTTGCAAACTTTTGCTTATTTGTTTGTTCATTTTGTCTGCTCAAAGACAGGCAAACTGCTTTGGGAAAGTTGATCTCAACGTAGTAGTTTTTGCTCCTGAAATTTGGAAACCTGATTAATTAGAGGTGTTCCCCACTGTTTCCCACTATTGCCCCTTTCAGCCTACCCATTCTTAAATGTTCTTGGAAGTTCTGCACTTCCACGTGAGATTACCTGGTACATCCTCAGTTCTTTGTGTGTAATCCTTCTTAAAACTGGAGTTTAGACTTGAAGTTTTCTAAAGCAGCCATCTTAAGGTGGAGGCTAAATTACAATGACCTTTTAATTTCATTTCCTTCTATCAATCCCCACACGCGCCCAAAAGTGGTGGTGATGCTGTGTGTGTGTGTGTGTGTGTGTGTGTGTGTGTCTGTCTGTCTGTCTGTCTGTCTGCCTGTCTGCCTGTCTGCCTGTCTGTCTTCCATTGCTGGTTTGCACTGTGAATGAAATGAAAGTAGCTTAGTCATGAGGCTGGGGGACCCAGAGCTCCTGCCCCTGTCTCTGGCTGGAGCCTTGTGACTATGCAGGCCCTGGCTGCATGGAAGGTTGTTTTCTTATCCCCCGCATGCACTGCTCTGAACTGTCTCAGAAATAGGTCAAGCTGGGGCACGGCCGGTTTACGCAGCTGTTGCGGCTTAGGCAGCACAGCAGGCAGTCGCTGCTCCTTGGCTGGCCCGGGCCCCAGTAAACTGATAAAAACTTATTGGAGAGCATGCCACCTTTTTTCTGCATGCCCTCTATCCCCCCTGAAGGCTTTCAGATGCGAGGATACTTCCCCGTCTGTGAGCCAGTTCTCTGCTCCATGGACAGGCTTCCTCTCTTGAAATCATCTCCCAACAAGCCAACACTCAGATGCCACAGGCTTCCAGTCAATTTATCGTTTCAAACCACCATATTTATTTTGGGGGCGGATAAAACTCTTGCTTTGTACAAAATTCAAAAGCTATACAAAAACTCAGGGTAACATATTTTCTTTCCTCTGCCTGCTAGATATCAATCAATACCTTGTTTTTCTGGAACCTATGAGCAAACATCTCATTAACTCCTACCTCCATCTGTCTCTCATGGGTGTATACATTTTTTAAAACCTTTTACAGAAATGGCAATTTTCCGTGTCAACGGAACTCTACCTCTTTTTAAACAAACAAACAAAAATCTATGTTAGGTCTCAGCAATTACTCTTCTCAAGGGCTTTCTCAGCCCTGTTTGTATAGCTGCATAGTATTCCATTATATTGGCAGAGATTGATTTATTTTATAGTCAGACTGTTTCCAATGTGACAGCGCCAGTTGGCACAGATGTGAGTTTATTTATAAAATAAGGGGACGGTGTTTGTGATTTTGAGAGCTTTGCTGGAACTTAGGTTATGCCTGGAGAACAGATGGTGGGGAAGCTGACCATTTGAAAAGTGGGAGAGTGTTTGCCCTGTGGGAGGGACCCTGTGTTAGGCAGACAAGACATTTTCCCCCAGTCGCAGTCCGTGGGTGGAAGTTTTGAAATTACTACTAAATGACTACTAAATGACTGCTTGTTCCACCAGCAGTGAATGCCTTCTAGAAACATCTCCAATATTCCTAAGCAATCCTCTTCTTCTACTTATTGGGTCCTTTTAAAATTCTTTTTTGTTTACAACTTATTTAATTTCACTTCTATTTAAAATAGGTATTAAACTTTTTTTTTTGTACTAGAGTCATTATGGGCAGTTTATAAAATTTAGAAGCAAGTTATTCTAACCATTAAGCTATAAAAGAGAAATTGCCTTCCAAGGATCTTCAAGCTGGCTTTGAACTATACTATTCTGTAACTAACTTTGAGAAGTGCTGACTTGGGGTTTTTGCATTTGGTAATGGCTGACTTTTAATGTTGCACATTTTAAGGGAGTATGTATCCGTTCCCTTCTTACACACAAAAGACTTCCTATATTTTACCACATATCTTACCTCCCTCATATCATTTTGGCCTATTTCCTTTGAAGTCTGATGCTTGGGAACTCGGTTCCTCAGACTTCCCTCAATTGGGAGTTAGTCTGAGTCAAGCCAGAAAGAGCTGTGCTCCAACTATCAGGAAAGACAAGCCACCCCCCAACACCCAGAGATGGGGAGGCAGGTGATGGCCGTATATATTATGAACGAACTCTTTCAAGCCACCCCTCCTTAGGAGCAGACCATCTAGCAGCAGGACAAATATAAAGGGCCAGGGAAATAAAAGCCTTCTAAAATTAAAGTCTTAACTGGCTAAATAAAAAACCAGAAAAGAAAACCAAGACTTCTCTTGATTCCTCCCGTGGCCATCCCAAGATGCTCAGCACCTCATGTCAGCATGAGGCAGAAAGGCACACTCTCTGCAAGCTGAGAGAGACACCACTAGCTTCTCGGATCCCCTCTGCCTTGCCTGTGAGATCTGAAGTGGTCAGTTAGGCAGTGTAAACCGACTTGGTGTTTAAGGACAGCTGCAGAGATCCGGGGAGAGTCAGAAGTGGCCTTTTACCTCTTCCAGCACCCGTGTGTGCTGTGTGATTTGAATTGAGTCAGACCCATCTTTTGTGGCTTCGTCTCATTCCTACCTGTAAGAGTATCCAGCCCCCTATGTAGGAGGGAAGATGCTCGGGTGGCTAATCCCGACAGGAAGATCCTTACGCGTGGTTGCAATGTTGCGTTTAGGAAACTTAGACCATGAATGAATTGTCTCAGGGCCGCCATGTGCAGAGTGATGGAACTTCGGATATTTGTCCCAGCCTTGAAATGCTTTTATTTGTAGGTAAAGAGAGACGATGAACCGAGTCAGCCCCTAGGGGATTAGCTTCATCGCCCTGAGCAGATGTCTTTTGGGAGAGTTAATTATTATTTTTTAAAGATTCTATTATTATTTTATGTATATGAATGTTTTGCCTGTGTGCATGTTATATGCACTGCATTTGTGCCTGATGCCTACAGAAAACGGATCCTGGAGATCTGGGACTGGAGTTGGGTATAGTTGTGAGCCAATGTGTGGGTGTGGGGAACCAAAGCCATGCTCTTTGTAAGAACAAGTATGTTTAATCACTGAGCTGTCTCTCAAACCCTAGGAGAGACACTCTTAATTTCAGTTTGTAAACTCTCTCTCTCTCTCTCTGTCTCTGTCTCTCTCTGTCTCTGTCTCTCTCTGTCTCTCTGTCTCTCTCTCTCTCTCTGTGTATGTGTGTGGTACCTGTTGCATATATGTGAGTGTTTAGTAAATGCTGTGTGGGAGCCAGAGCAGGCAGGGCATGTGTGTGTTTTCTCTTACGGTTTATCTTTTTCCTTGAGACAGGTTTTCCCATGTAATCAGATATCATTTAGGCTTGCCAAAAAGCTCTTGGGGTTTACCTGTTTCTATCCCCCAGGGCTGGGGTTGTAGGCATGCACAGCCATTCTTGCATGCATATATATATATATATATATATATATACATATATATATATATACATATATATATATATATATATATATCCTGGGGATTCAAACTCAGGTCTCATGTTTACAAAGCGAGAACTCTTACCCACTGAGCCATCTCCCCATGCCTATTCTCAGAAATTCTTAAGAATAAGAAGGGACTCATGAGTCCATCTCAGAGATGGTGAGCTTCCATTTTCCATTTTATAATTCCCAAGTAGGTGAGCTCTCAGGGTCTGGAATGCTTAGGGCCTTCTGACATCCTATCAGACTGTTTCTAAAAGGCCTGGGAATCCATTCTAAGAAGGATCCTCACAATGCTGGGGGTAGACTGGTAATCTTCCAAAGTAAAAATAACACTTGGAAGCTCATCAGGGTGGATGCCTTCCAGGTGGGGACCGCCTGCTATTATGCAGTCACATCCATGGCATGTGTCTGCATGCAACACACATTCATGACAAAGCAGTAGAAGGGCAATGTCTATAGTTTCTTACTGGAAGCCAATGTCTGTTTGTGGTCACTGGTCCTGCCAAGCTCTGAATACTTGCTGAGTGCTTGTCTGGGAGAAGAGGGCAAAGGGATGACTTGGGATAAAATGTCAGGCCAGAAATCCCAAAGAACAAGACTCCAGTGTGCTTAGGTGGGAGGATGCCCTGGTATTGGGGAAGCTGTTTTTAGATGGGAACATGGCTCTAGTGGAAGGTCAGAGTGGCACCTCCAACCCTCACTCATCTAGGGATCAGTTTTGAGGCTTCTTTCAGCTTGTTCAATGAGTGGTGGCTTCTATGTGTCTTCCTCTTGTCTGAGCTATGCCTTTTGGGCTTCCATGAAGACAATGCCAGTGGACACTTGGGATGTAGGAACTGTCAGGAAGTAGAGTAAGGGGATGTAGTTCTTGCATGGCTCAAAAGCCAGGCTTAATTTGCATTGGAGAGCCAGCCTTTACGTTGGTCATATAGACGAGAAATCATTTCATTGTTAGAAATACTACTCAGAACTGAATTTTGTCCGTGTCGTTGTTGGCTAACTTTCATCCTTTTATGCAATGACTATAATTTAGTGTCATTGTTTTAATGACTCCCCACCACCACCACCACCACAAATGAATCTTTTCTACTTTTTAAAAGGAAAAAGCCACATTAAAACCATGAGGAGAGACAATGCCTATCTTTCTTTCTTTCTTTTTTTTTTTTTTAAAGATTTATTTATTTATTATATGTAAGTACACTGTAGCTGTCTTCAGACACTCCAGAAGAGGGCTCCAGATCTTGTTACAGATGGTTGTGAGCCACCATGTGGTTGCTGGGATTTGAACTCCTGACCTTCAAAAGAGCAGTCGGGTGCTCTTACCCACTGAGCCATCTCACCAGCCCCAATGCCTATCTTTCATACTGACATTTCTGTACATGGGAAATCCTTTTGGAAAAACGTTAGGAAGTATAAAATGAACTGTCACTCAGATAGTTCTTTATAGGACATCATGGCCCCTAAACAAGTTCACCTTTTCCAAAGGTATGCTTGAGAATCTCCTGGTCCTCTACCCTCCTCTCCTAAGGTATTTCAAAATGCTTCCCTTCATCCACTGGCATGTGGGTAGGGGGAGAAGTCAGTTTCTGGGCTGGCCCCTTCTCCTCCTTTCTCTCTCTTGTCTTGCTTCCACCTGCCTCCTCCCATGATACCGTACCACACACACACATCATTTCCATTCGGCTTGCCCTTGTTCATATGGAAACCCAACAGCTTCATCTGTCAGAGGCGTCATCACTTTGCAAAGGGATCTTGGTACTGGCCAATTTAATATGGAGGGAAGGTGAGATTAGAGGCATCCATGGAGGTAAGCCTCTGGAGGAGGAAAGGACCAGGTTCCCAGTGCCCCTCCTCCCAGCACATCCTGTCTCGAATATGTGCAGACAGGATCAGATTAGCCAAGAGCGCTCTCCTTGCTGTTAGGGAGGACCCAGAAGGCAGTGTTCCACTGAGTTGTCCAAGAAGTGCTGGAGTCAAGCTGACCCCAAAGAATTCTCCACTCTGATGTTCCCATATCTTCTGTGTCAGGGAAGGACCTTGGCTTTGGTGTTTTGGTCTTCTGGTCTTCTTGGCAATTATTGAGCCAGGGACAAGCATGGCAGGCCTTCCAGGTTCAGAGCCATAGATCAGGAATGCACAGCGTGGGGCTCATCTTGTCTCCCATCCGAAAGCTTTTCCTACGCGGTCAAACTGATCTGAGCTCTCTCACTTTCAATGGACACTTGTCAGATGTCTAAGGACATGCCTCTGTCCTCCTTCAGAGGACCTGAGAAAGATATGAGGGATATTCTTTCTGGATGCAGCAGCCTAGAGAGCTCATATCCCCAGAGCTGCTAGAATCCAGAGTCCAGATGCTGGGTCATGTGATGCTAGGGATTGTTGAACATGGGGCTTCATGTGTGCTAAACAGGCATTCCTACCAACTGAGCCACATGCTTGGGTTCCAGAAACACACCACTTTAGAGGACACAAGCCACGAGGCTCTGGATTAAGAGCAGGGCTTTATTTTCTCTGTTCTTAGTTTATGTACTATTCAATTTATCATAGGCTCCTATTGGATCTTAACTTCGGGAGTTAGAGTCTGTTAATATTTTGTGAATATTGAGTCCGTGGATTTAAGACTCTAACAACAGACCACCTCTGTTAGGAGGGACACTTGTCCGAAGTGGGTTTTCTCCCTACTGTTTGTTTTTGAGACGTAGTTTTATGTAGCTTAGGTTAGCCTCCAGTTTGCTGTGTAGCCAAAAATGATCATAAGCACTCCATTCTCCTGCCTGTATCTTCAGAGTGCTGGGAATACAGCGGTGTCCCACCTGATTTATGGTTGCTGAGGATTCACGCATGCCAGGCAGGCGTTCTACTAATCGAGCCCCATCCTCAGCCTCCAGAGGTAGATTCTCCACAGAGCTAATGAGCTCACGGAGCTAGCTACACCTGGGCAAACCCTTTTGTGGCTCTGACAGGGATCCCAGCAATGCCTTAACTTCCCTGGATCTTTGCAAATGATGCAAGAACTAAGATGTGATGGGTTTCCTTTTCAAGACGGGTGCATCTAAGTCTCAACTGCTGCAGCATCTGTTGTCCTCTGTCTTCAGCAGAGGTGGGGTAAGGTTGCAAGCACCTGTATGGGGTATGGGAACACAGCCCAGTCATGTGTGAGAATAGATTCATCTCAGGGCTGATGCTCTGGTCCTCTCCATGTGTGGAGAGCTTCCAGCATGGCTCTTTCTAATATGTGCCTTGTATTGTTAACTCAGGGAGCTCAACTGTGAGTCAGGCAGTTTATGTATATGTCTTTCCTTGGCGCCCACAGAAACCCCCGAAAAGATACCTGAGACTGACACCTTACACACAGATGAGGAGTCCTCGCTCACTAGAGAACAGGCAGGCAGAATCCTACTTTGTCAGGGCCTTAGTTCCCTTAGTGGTCAAGGAGGCACGAAGCCCTGTGCAGATGCTCTGCAAATATTTGTAGTCTCAGCAAATATTTCTATGGCTAGATTGCTGTGACTCTCTGGTCCTTCATCTCTTATTCGTTGAAACATACAAATACAAGACAAAGTGAAAGCTGAAGCCTTCAACTCCGGCAGGCAGTGGTGGCTGTGGTGATGTCGCACCACCACCAATCCTGGTAGTCCTAGGCAGCTGCTTTAGTGGGGTATCCTGGTGTTCAGGACCAGGGCGAACAGGCCATAACTCAATGTCCCAGTCAAGTGGCTATCCTGTCTTGTCTTGTCTTTGGGTGGGGCCAGGAAGGCTTTAGGAACCTGAGGGTGGCAGGTAGGTTCAGAAACTGAGAAGGCACAGCTCTCTCTGTGTGTTCCTACATGTGATCAGATCTCTGCCTTGTCCACACAAGGGATGCGTGCTTCCTTGTTCTTGCCCACAAAACTTGGCTTATAGAAGAGGCTGGGAAAGTATGAGGCTTTGTTTTGAGGCTGTTAAAATTCTGTATTTATATAGAAATGGTATTGCCTTCTGAAGTATGGTAGTGACTTCTTTCTGTTTCCAGGGATACAAAGATTCTGGCTGACCAAGTCAGTACTTGAAATGATCTTGAAAGAGAGGGAGGGAGGGAGGGAGGGAGGGAGGGAGGGAGGGAGAGGTGGGGACGGGAGGGGAGTATTAGACAAGAGTGCCTGGCCTTCACTTACCCTGACTGATTCTTCACCACTTTATCTTAAGAATATGTTAGGTGAGTGAACTAAACTGTTGTCAGAAACAGAACTGGGAAAAGAAACAGTTTCTTTTTTTCTCTATTTTTCTTTTCCTATTTTGCCTTGAGTCAAGACACAAAGATACATCCAAAAAATCTTTGAAAATGTTATTTGTGACAATGAACGTCTTCTATGCAAAACAATTTGGGAAAAAATTTGTAAAGAAGAAATCACTTAAAATCTAAAACTCTTTTCTTTTTTCTTTCTTTTTCTTTTTCTTTTCTTTTCTTTTCTTTTCTTTCTTTCTTTCTTTCTTTTTTTTTTTTTTTGAGACTTGCTGTGAGCATTATAGAAACTTTGAAAGAATGTAAGACCTTTTTCTTTTTGGACTGAAAACAACACAAGGCACAATGTCATGGTCTATCAAGAGGAGATTTTATTAAGTTTTTTCCCCCCTCTACCTTTTTATCGTTTTGTTTTTATGGAAATTTATTTCAACAGTCGACACTTAACATATGGACTTTTAAGCTGTATATTTTGAAAATGGACAGGAATTCATTCATGTATTTCAATCCTTCACTGCAGAGACTGAATGATAAAAACCAACACAGGGTGCATTCTGAAATTTTAATATTTACACATATAACTTTTTAATGTATCAAATATCTCTGGTTCAAATTTTATTGTATATTTCTTTATCTTAAGTAGGTTTGTGGAAACACATGTAAGCAAATGTTGCTGTATTTACTAATCTTTTGAAATCAAGGCTGAACGCTATAAAATGAGACTATTAGGAGAAAATATACCCCTTGTCCAACCAGAATAATAACCACTACCGTTTACCATATGAAAGAGTTTATTTCTATTTTTCTTACTGATTATCCAGTACTGAGATCAAATATATTGCAATTTTGAGCTCTGAATTGCAAATTAAAATTTTTTTATTTGATAAGAGTGAAAGGCAGAGCTTGACCTTTAGATTAAAGAGGAAACCTGATCCCAGCCACTTCTAGCCAATGCTTGACTCTTTTCTTTCTTTCTTTCTTTTTTTTTTTTTTTAAGTAACTCCATACAAATCAAAACAATCAAATGTATTGAACTCCCCCTCTTTTGAACCATAAGCAAGCCTCTGCTTAACACTGATACAGGGACTGGCTTCCAACAGGTTGTTGGAAGTCACATTTGTGAGAGTTAGGGCATAAATTTGCTTAATATAGTTTGAACAGCAAGATAACCATATAACTTTTAAAACGGCAGCATTCATAACGCTGTGCCAAGTCTGGGGTGGCGCACAGTACTTGATCTGAGTATTTGATTTCCTCGAGTTATTTTTTCTCTCTCGTGTTTTCTTAGGGAAGTGCTAGTTGAGATCCGAAGAAGAGTTGTTATTCTGTTTAACTATATAAAAACATTAAAACATTTTAGGGAATGCAAAAATACATATGTTTCAAGTTAAAATATTGAGACATCTTGGATATTTTAATAACATTTCCACTCTAAAGTAGCAAAAGCAGGTCTTTTCTTTCTTTTCATTTTCTTCTTCTTCCCCTTTCCTTTAGACAGGAATTATATTCTGATTAAAGTCATCTGAGCACTTGAGGAGAGCACTTAACTGGACCACTATTTTCTTTGCTGTTAAAGGATTTCTTTCTTTCTTTCTTTCTTTCTTTCTTTCTTTCTTTCTTTCTTTCTTAATAAGGAAGATGTACTATGAAAGATAATTTTGCAATCAATTATAAATACAAATATAAATTTTTACCAACTAAAGTGAGAAAATCCTAAAGGGAGACTGACATGACTGGCATGCTCTGGAATATATATATATATATTCACCAAGGACATTCAGATTAAGTGTTTGTAAAGATTTTGTTCAACAATTCATTTTGAGAATTAGAAACCTAGAGGAAATGGACTTGTAGAGTAGAACCCAGGTGGCCAACCCTTAACTCTAAACGTTCTCCAAACATCAAGGGTTCTGTATATTTTATCTCATGAGCCTTTTTGTGAAATAGATTTCTCACATCAGATTTTAAAGGCCCTCTCCACAGGAACCAAATAAACACCAGACTCTGAATTCACTCGAGGGGCAGTGAATTCTGGCTGTCTGGATTGGCTTCTGTTAGAATGATGGGCACTGCTTAGCCAGGGAAGTAAATCCAGGTGCGACTTTTAAAACATCCTGGCATCTGCTTTGTTTTGTTGAAGTTGCAGTTTTCTTTTTTTTCTGCTGTCGTCCCAAGAAATACTAAACTATCTAAAAGGGACAATATGTTTCTTAAGAGACACCCCCCCCCCAAGAGACAAACAAACAAGGAAAGAAAAAGACGCCATAACAGAAGTGTTGGGACCATCCAGCAGTAGTCTTTGCTAGGCTTTGCATCCTTGTAACTGCAACGGAATATTCCTTTAGGAGACTTAAAAGCAAGGATGGATCAGGGGCTGAAGTTTGGCATTCCTTCATTTCTTCCCCCACATTCTTTTGTTTACTTGACACCCAGCTTTGCAGACACCTCTGATGTGACCAGTGGACACTTTCGGGGAGGGAAGTGTTTCTCTAACCAGCAGCCAGAGTTTTAATTAAATAGTGTCCATCTTGCCTACCTCAATCCAGCAGCTGAAGAAATAGCTGTTGGCATTAAGGTCCTGGAGAACGAACTTACGTACTCTGGTGTTAATGGGGCAAGGGACGTTCCTGGCGATTAAAGAAGACAGAAAAAGATAAGCTTTACTCCCTGCCCCCAGCACGCCAGTGTCATGTGGTTATTATTATTGTTTGAAATAAAAAGGAGAATCATAGCGTAACAGTTGTGTGCTATTCGCCTCGTGTGAGAGGACGTGCAGGTTGGAAAACTTATTTTGTTTATTAATTCTGCTCCCACGTCCCACCAGGCTGGCTCGAGAGAGAGGAAGGAGAGGTGTAGCTTTAAGCACACCCTGATTTGTTCTTATTACATAACAAAGGTCCATTTCTTTATCATGTTATCATTCCGTTAATAAAAATTAGCTACAATAACAGCATCAACTTGAAAACCCCTCCAAGTCCAGGGGATTTTCTTTCACAATGAACATGAATACTGTTCAGAAATACAAACAGTCAGAGGATAACTTTAGGTCTGAAAGAGAAACCTGGCGAGGGTAATTGAATAAGCCTGGGTCCCCTGACCATGTCATGGTGAAGGCAGTCAACATGTCATAATTAGGTTTATTGAGGGCCATTCCAACAATCTGCTTCTATTCTTCCTTCCTTATTGTCCACAGCTAGGCAAATAGCCAAGGGACAAAGGAATCAAGTGCTGACAAAACATGAAAGAGGAAAAAGATTTAGCTGCTTTTATCAAAGAAACTGAGAAGGACTTTGTGTAAATAAAATAAGTGGCTGGCCATCCTGCATTTAGGCAATGCCGTTTTCATTAGAATTAATTCTTGACATATTGGAATAGTTCCAAGGAAGGATTTCTACTTCTGACAAGTTTAATTTGTAAATTAAAAACAGTTGGTTAAACATGAGCCTCCATCAACAAAAGTTAACCAAAGCCATACATGGTAGAGGCCTGAGCAGGTGAAAGACAGAATGGCTTTGAAAACAAAGTCTTCCCCAAAATTATGCAAATTTTTACTATTTCATAACAAATGTTGTCCATTGAAGCCTACAGCAGGATGCCTGCTCCCGGAGCTTCGGAGAGACTTGCAGTTTTCTGCCCCTTTAAGCGTCTTTCTTTCGTTGACATAACACTTAATCCCGGCTGGGACAACCCATCTCGTGCTTGGATGAAGTGATGGTAAGGTTTGAGGAGGAAGCCTTACATTTAAAAAGGAGCAAGGCAGTCCAATATCTGTGAGTGTTCAAATTCCAGGGTAATTCTGTTGTTGTTTGCAATGGAATTGGGGAGATTGTTCAGAGTGTGTCTCGGAATCCTAACTAGAACGAACCCTGGGCAGTCAGCATGCAGGAGATCTCAACCAACTATCTCATCAGAACCCAGGTCAGTGTTGTCTGCTAGGGTGCACACACGCAAGGTGAGTGGCTCTTGGATTAAGACCCAGGAATGTGGAGAGAGCAAAGTCTGTATTCTGAGCGGTCCAGCGGGTGTCTGGACAAGGCTTACATTGAAGTCTCAGAAAGTCTTTCACTCCTGCAGCTGCTTGTGAAGTCAGGACTGTTCGTGCTGCATGATTGCAGCTTGCAGGCTGAGCCTCGGGGAGAAGTCATTTCCCATGCAGCTTCAGAAGCGCACTTTCGAGTTGGAGGAGATGCAATCTTCACCAGGAATGATTCATCCTCTGGAAGAATAAAGTTTGCTTAGATATGGAATGCCCTTCAATTTTATTGATGGCCATGTCAGAAATAAATGGATTATTCGGGTAGCTTCCCTGAGTGGGCCATTCAGATTTACAAACTTTAAATAGCATTATTTCATCTGACATCAAACCGCATTGGCCCGTTCTTCTGCACTTCAAATTAAAGTGAAACTTTTCTCAACTCAAAGAGTCGAAATGATGTTTGATACCGGCTGTGGCACTTTTAAGAAATACAGAGCCTAAGGTTGAGGGATGTAGCTCAGCTGGTAAAGTGCCTGCCTAGCCAGGGTGCATGGGTTTGGTTTCCAGAACTGAACAAATCAGCTTGGTGGTACATGATTGATATCCTAGCACTTGGGAGGTGAATGCAGGACGACCATGAGTTCAAGGTCATCCTTACCTACGTTATGAATTTGAGGCCAGCCTGGGCTACATGAGACCCCATCTTAAAAAAATAAAAATACAAGAACAAGCAAGTACTTAGACAGACAGATGTATGTTCTAATCAGTAGAGCCCAGAATCCTATCACCAATGGCTATTTCATGTATACATGACTATAGTGTTCTGCGCATGCATTAAATATGTGGTTCAGATACCTTTTTGTGTGTCTTATTAAATTGGATTTGCAGTGTTTTTGAATTTGTGCCACTTGTGGATTTTGGTAGAGAAACCACAGAATACCAGTTTGCCATCATTTACTTCTGCGTTAGCTGGAACTCTGACTCTGTAATAGCTGGGCTTAAGACCCAGCTACTAACCTACTTCATGCTCTAACCTACTTCATGCTCTGACTAACTCTGTGATCAGGGGAAAGTCACTGCCCTTTGTGAGCTGGACTCCCCAAGAGTGGAGATGGCAGTGTTCTCTCCCCTGCCCTTAGACATTACCGTGATGTGTTTGTGACGGCAGACATGTGACAAACTCCGAACAAACAGAGACCTACTATTTACTTGGGATCTGCTGTTTCTTTTGGCCTTTAGGAAACAGGATCTGGTCTCTGATTTCCCTTCATACTTTCTCCAAGTCCAGCTTAACAAGGGTTAAGTAGCTTTTCCCCCTAGTCCGTTCAAAATACACTGAACTAATTCTGTCTCCTGTACAGATGGGACCTTGTAGCTGGGGCTGGCAGTACCCTATTTCAAAGCAGTACACTGGTGTATAGCGGGCAGAACACTGGGATGGGAGAAATAGCTTCTGAGAGTCTAGATTTGGGCAAAATAAGTCTTTTGATTTGTACATTGTTTTGATGCCTGTTGGCTCATGTCAAAAGATTGGAAGACCCAGCAGGGCAGGAAGGAGTTTCTTGGGATAAAGTTGGAGACTTAAGCAGATTGGCTGACTCCCTCACATTTAGTTGCTGTCCTTTCTTTCTCCATTTTGGCAACTCTGAAGCAGATGGACAAGCTCATGGAAAATAGAGCCACTGAGGAAGAAATGTCTTTGATTTCTCCTAAGATAAGGAAGTTCTCTCTCTCTCTTTCTCTCTTCTCTCCTTTAGCATAAAACTGGCAAGCTGGTGTGCCAGACTTTAAAATTGGCAATATACTTCTGGGACTGGATTGAAGCATCGAAACAAGGTCCTTCCTTGTGTATCATTGAGAGTCACATAAACTCTTTTTCTAAGATATCCAGGAAAGGGACAAAGGTCCTAGGCCTTGGTCAGTCTCAGTGTTATGTCTACAAGAGGCCAAGTTGAGTGTAGCTGGGTTTACAGGATGCTGGTCCAAGCTGTGGCTGAGATGATAATTCCCCGAGACTGGATTCTTTCCTTAGTCACCAATGCCTTTAGAAGGAGAATGGGGGAGGGGAAGCCTGGCTTACGATTTCACTCTGTAATCATGATGATTTGAGCTGAATTTTACCTTACATTGACCTCTGGTGCTGTGGGTTTGTGCATACATCACACAATTGCAACTACATTGTTACCAGGGGACAAGGACGACAGTGACCACTAACCACTCATTTCTTTGGAAGAAACAGAAAATATGGGCCCCATACATAGATTAGTTAGATAGATAGGTAGTATAGATAGACAGATAGATGATGGATGGAAATATATTTTAGTATTTTAGGCTCAAATTAATTCTCTGTATAAAAGAATCAAGTGTGAATAATTTAGCCACAACTGCTCATAGCAAAAGTCACTATATCTCGAACTTTAGGATATGTGTTATAAAAAATTATATTTCCTCAAGATTTTTAAAGTCATAATATTTCCTTCTGTGTTATTCTCAGCTTTCAGGGCTGTTTTTTTTTTTAAATTTCTATGTTGATATAAGGGATTAAAAATGGTGGGTGGATTTGCTAATGAATTGTAGCCCCCCTCCTTCTCTCTCTCTCATTCATTCTTTCATTTTTGAATGAATCGGTGAGAGGGGATGTGCTATTTGAGATTTCGGCTTCTTATTTATTTTATGTTGTCTCTGTTTGTAGACTTTTTAAAAAATGTGTTTACTCTTGTTTGTTTGAACTAATCACTACTTAAGGAGAAATCCTCTCAGTCTGCCCTTCGCCAAGCCTTTAGCGGTGGAGACCATTCAGGCATAAAAACGTGCTTATCTGCAAGTGAATGGCGGTTCTTTGCTTCATTAAAGCCCCTTTCTCTTTTGGCACTCGCATTGTGACCCTTTGATATTAATTCAAAGGCCAATTAAAGAATGCGGCCCATCTTTGAAGTAAGGCATTCAGGGCAAGGGTAGGGACGGACCTGGGCCTCTGATGGACTGCGCATTCAACAGGCCCTTTTCAAGGCAGTTTGAAGAGAGTCAAAGAAAATGGGCAGGAGAAGGTCAAAGAGAAAAAAGGGGCTAAAGAAACAGTCTGTATTTGTTCGGAGTATTAGCCAAGCAAACTGCAAATAGCAACAAAATGAAACAGTTAATAGAGCAGCCAGACAGAGCCGTGTCAATCACTTAACTTGAACAGCCTTAGGCTTCCGAGCCTCCTTCCACTGCGTTACCTAATTATCTTGGGAAAAGCAGTAGCTGGAAGTAATGGCATTGTGTGTCTTTCTGCTTACTGCCCAGAAGAGGTGATAAATACCCACCGCTCTATAATTATGCAACATATATACATAAAGGAGTGGGAGGGGGTGGGAGGGCGCCGAGGCCGAGGAGGCATTGAAGTCCCTAGTCATAGGTCTGAGGATGGCACATTCAAACGTTAGCAGGCCGGGGAAGAGCTTAACTCATTTCATCTGGAGCTGGCTGAAATGTGCACAGAGTCTGCTAGAACAATCCTTAAAGACAAACACATTTGCCCATCAAGAAAAGTTCTTTCAAAAAAAAAAAAAAAGCAATGTTCCAATCATCAAATGGACTAGGTGAATACACCCATCCTTTCTGCCACAGTGGCAAAGAGATGTGGAGTGAAGTTGGAGACTCAATTCTGAGCTTTGCTCACTGTGCCTGGCTTTGGGGACAGGCAGCTGGAAAGGACTTCTAGCAAGTGAGCAGGTTGCATATGGGACCCTAGAGATGGGGGTGGGGAGGAAGGAGGCTGGACCTCTGACTGAGGTCTGATTGGCTTCTATTAGTAGGGCTAGGGTGGATGTTTTTTGCATTCCACTTTTATTGGTCATTATAACAAACAAAAGAACAGCACACACCCAACACTGCCTTGAAATTGTGAGCCAAAAGAGTTTCAAAAAAATGATTTCCAGACTTCCCCAGGGATGTACGTGTAAGACAGAGGCAAAAACTGGAGTGTCCTTACAAATGTCTGCAGATAAGTCGAGTGTGTTTCTATAATTGCAAACTGCAGTGGTTTTTGTTTTGTTTTCTAGAGGCCCCTGCAGCCTCTGCAGCCTTGAAGCTTGGCTCTTGGGGTGGCTGTTTGATGTCACATATATACTTAATGGGTTTTGTATGGAGGGACAGTAATAGAACAGAAGGATCTGTTATGCGGCTTTTCACAGGCTATACCAGAAAGTAGCTATTAATATGAAAGTCCCTGTCTTTGTAAAAAAAAAAAAAAAAAAAAAAAAAGAGTCTGTTACTGAAGTATATATAACCTGATAGTCTGCGGGTTCACCCACCTACCTTATGCAAGAGTTTGAAATGTTCCTCTTTTTTTTTTAAACAAAATATTCCCAATTTTAGGGGCATTCAGTGTACATTGACTACAAAATAATGGGAACAAGTCTACACAACTTTTATAGTTCAGCTGCTTGGTAGGACTGGCCAATGAATGATCTTTCTGTGCGTGCGCTGTACAGCACAAATGAGGATCAATACCAGAAAGTCCGGTCATCGTTGTAACACTGAACAGACCTGGAGCTGTGGAACCCGCCAGGAATCAACTGTGCAGCACAGAAAGCTCCCTTCCCTGTCTTGGGAAGAAAAGTAGCACAAAATAGCCCGAGGACTAAGAGATGCTGAACAATAAGGTATAATATAAGGGGAAATTCAGCTGCTAGACACCGGCTAAGCTGGGGTAGCTTTATCGTTACTGGGCATGGAAACCTCCATGCTTAGAAGAACACACTGATTGATTGATTGACTGATTGAGATAGTCAGTATGTAGCCCTGGCTATCTTGGAACTTACTATTGTAGGCCAGGCTGGCCTCGAACTCACAGAGCTCCACCTGCCTCTGCCTTCCGAGTGCTGGGACTTTAAAGGCGTGTGCCACTACCATCCTGCCTATTTTTAAGACAGTAATTTAGAACATTTCTTCTATTTGTGTTTTAAAATCACATAGCTCAATTTGATGGTCTCTTCTTTTACTTCTCCTACCCTACCTCACCCCCCAACCCCCAGCAGTGCCTGGGGGGTTAGAGCCAGGGCCGTGAGCATGTCAGGCAAGCATTCTTTCACTGAGCTACACTTCCAACCGTCCTGTCCTCCTGTGACCCCTTCCTCTCCATTTTAAAGGATGACTGAGGATCACAATATCCGTAAAGATCCTAAGTGCCCAGCACCACAGGATGCCGAAAATACTCACGCACCGTTCATGTTGCAAGCAGCGAAGTGGGAGCCATGGCGTGGCTTCTGGTGTCTCCCTCTGCTCCTCCTGAGTGAATTGCAAACCGATGTCACTGTCAACTATCCCGCCTCATTTCTTTTCTTACTTATTTCCCTGCACAAACCAACAGCTTTTGTTGTAAGGAGGGAAATCTAAGAACACTCCGCTCCTTTCTGTACTCTGTTGTGTCTTAGCCTCCTTCCCCAACTGTTGTCTGAAAGGACCAAGGCTCTTTAGGAGAGACTGAGGCCAAAAAGTGTCTTGCTATTTGTTCTGTCTGTGCTTTGGTGAATTTGGGAGGAAAATACCTGCATCTGGCTTATAGAGGACACCCATGGTCCCTGCACATGCGTTCATGTACCATGTACAGGTTCAACGTCATGTGTTTTCATGGGCTTTAAACAAGGCAAGCCAATTCTCCCATCCTGTTAATGGCTCACCGGAAGTACGTGAGAAAGTTCTGAATCGGTATGTCCCTGGGATTTTATGGTTTTAGCCGTTCTCTCAAATCAGAGTGGGAGAGGGTTTTCTCTGTCTCCCATCTCCCTTGGATATATGTTTATTATTAGATTTGTCTGGGTCCCTGCTAGTGCCAAGTAACAACAGTAACAGCACAGGTTCTTGTTCACAGACAAGGAAACAGAAGATGAGACAGGCTGATGGTCAAACCTAGTGGAGGGTTTCATGAGATGGGATGCAGAAGGCAGATTTGCCTGGTTATAGAATATGTACCACTCACTGTCACATGGTAGAGCTGCCTGGTGGCTCCTGGGAGGACAGTTGGCATTAAGAAAGTCCTTCAAAGGGACTGTTAAAGGGAGTATACTTGAAGCCTCTCCAGCTGGTCTATGAAGTGGCACGATTATTGGCATTTGCCTGAAAAGTTATGCAGAAGACCCTGAGAAAGCTCACAGGACCATGGAGAACTGCTCAGTAACACCAGGATAACCTTATAGGGAAAGGTGTCAGAGGTGTGTGGATCTCTCAGGAAGCTAATAAAGCTTCAATTTGGGGTCTCTTGAACATGTGAACCCCTAAGAGTGCTGAGAGTTTGCTTGGTGTTGTGGAGTGTTCTAGATGGGGCGAGAAGGCAGTATGAATTTCAGAGTGAGCATCCCTGATAGTTTGTCTCACCGGCACAAGAGCAGCTGAGATAATTTAGTGTGCTTTTTCGCCCATGGTAAACAAATACTCAATTTTCATTCTTTCTCTTTTAGGAATATGGGAGAGAATGGATGGAGGGAGGGAATGAGAGCAAATGAAAGAGAGAGAATTACAAATATGAATGTGTATGTGTGTGCTGTGTGTATGCATTGGTGTATATGTGGAGGTCAGAGGACAACTTCTGGCAATCAGTTCTTCCTTTCCACTACGTGAGTTCTTGGGTTTGGTGGCAAGCCTGTTTTTCTGCGGTACCGTCTTGCAGGCCCCAAATACTCACTTTTTGAACTTGGTTTGTATTTGTAAGTTATATTAATTTTAGAGTCCCCCCAAAAGCTTACTGGCTTCTAGACAAAGAAATAACCCTTGGGTCTCCCGTGAGCTGTCCCCAGCACTTTGAGGTTGCTCTTGCCTGCCTTACTGAAGCAAGTTCTGATGAGTGACTTGGTTTGTTTGTTGAGTATGTTTTTCTCATAGGCCTTAATGAAAAGTTCTAGTTGCTGTGTTAGAGTCTGTGTGTATTCTAGTGGCTCTAATCTTCAGCTCCATTTGGGGCTATTTGGAGTTTCATTTGCCGAGCATTGTAACATTCAGCATCTTGAAGGCGAGTATCGGGGGCACACAACAGGCTAACTTAGAACTGCAGAGACAGCCTAGAACCTAGGGATTCAGGGTTTAGGTTAAAACAATGATAGTGGAAGTCCTGTGTCAGGGAGAGACGGGGCCCAGATGTCAGCACCCACCGTGTTAATAAAGGTGCAGGAGAGCCGGTGGACCCACTGGAAGTCCTGAAAGCCGGCACCATGTCAGTTACCAGAGAGAATAAGGATGAATGGGCTTAGTGTCCCTTCTAGGGCCCGTAGCCCCGAGGGAACAGCAATCACATGAACATCTCATGGCAGCTTCTGTGGTTCAGGACTTTTAGAGCCCGAGGCATCATGGGAGAGCAGGGCAAACTCTCCCTCACCTCCACTCCAATGGAAATGAGATCTCAGACTTCAGCTCAAGAAGAGAATGGTCAGGACTTAACTAGTCCGAGAGAGTCGAAGGGGGAAAGGCAACACAGGCCGAGGGAGATCGTGGGTCACAGAACTGTGGAGCCCTGGTCTATATGGGAAACACAGAAAAGCAAGGACACCCTTGGCCTCAGGTTTCTTAACCTTCCCAGGCAAAATAAGCTCCAAAATCAGTCCCAAAACACCTTTGGACTGTGTTCTGGTCTGTGATGCATTCTATAACACACTTTAAAAAAAGAAACTCGGTTTATAACTTTAAATGTTTGTAATTAAGCAAGTGCTGTTTGAAAAAAAACTAAAACTCGTAAGCATCCTCAGGTACAATTTAATTTATAGTTTACACTGCTGGAGATTGAACTCAGGACCCCTCAAGTGTCAGGGAAATGCTCTACCATCCTAGCTCCCTCTCTAGCCTTACTGTAGCCCAGGCTAGCCTCTAGGATTTTGGCCTCTAAGGTAGCTTGCGTCACAGGACCACACTACTAGGCTTATTTTTTTTTTTTTATCTTTAAAAATTGGGACTGTAGGGAGACTGTGAACTTTTTGGGGGGTGGGAGGTTCCTTGGAATTGTGCAACTTAACTTCCATCCTTGTCTTGTGCTTTGTTCAAGATGCTAATCTGGTCACGGGGTCACAGACTTAGTAATTTTTCTTGTTAAGTAATGTTTTCTCATGACTTTAAATTGACCATCTGAGATGACCATAGTGAATCTGACCTTTTGGATTGTATTGTGTTATGATGAAGTTCGTATAACATCAGGCATCTGAAAGGGACTAACTGGGGGCTCAGATAGGGTAAGAGGGGGCTTGTCTGGTATTAACATCGCCCTGGGTTCAGTCTCCAGCTCTGCATAAACCATGAGTGGTGGCATATGCCAGCAAGCTCAGCACCGAAGAGGTGGAGGCAGGGGGATTATGCATTTGAGATCGGACTGGATCACAAGACCGTGTCTCAAAAATACAAAACAAAACACTAAACAATTTCTAGGCATTTTGTTCATTCATGGTACTGTATACCATACGTTCTACCTGTCTGAAATATTTTTGTTGCTCTAAAACAAAACCTTGCACCATTAAATCAGTTGTTTCCCAGTTGCTTCTGTCTGTGTTTGGTCTTATGAATGTAACTACCCTGATGATCTGACAGAAATAGAACTGACAGTATGTGACCCTCCTGACCATCTCAGGTGATCTTTCAGGCCTTCCCTCATGTGGGGGCTGGATCAGTCCATCATTTTTTATGGCTGAGTGCTACTACTCCATTGGATGGTATTTATAGATTCTAAATTGTTCATCCATTCATCTGTTGTTGAACATTTGTGCTATGTCTACTTTTGGGTTACTGTGAATATTGTTGCTATGAACATGTACGTGTATACACATATTTTTAAAACCTTAATATATAAGAATTACAGGGGCCACTGTCACAATCAGAACAGCCAGAGGAAAGTTCAATTACATTGCATCCTCCTTCTGTCCTTACCTCTGGGGAATGGTTTTCCTGTTCTCCGATAGAGTCATTTTGTTGTAAGAGTATGGGATGAACTAAGTCATAGCACATAGAACTTTCTGAGACTGACTTCCATTCCTCAGTATCACTGCCTTGAGATTTGTCTGCGTCATTATCTCTTTGAACACACTACTATTCTCATCACTGGCTAGCATGCTGTGCAATGGGGCTGTGCCCCAGCCCGTCTCTTCCTTGACCAGATAAGGCACATGTGAGTTATCTCCAGTCTGGGGTCATTGTGAGTAAAGTCACCATGCACATCTATGTGGAGGTTCTATGTGAATTAACTTCTTAGGAGCAAAAGCCTCGAGTCACATGTTAACTGTTAAAAACGTGTGACTTTTTTTTTTTAAAAAAGCTAGTTTGGCCATTCCTTTTATTACCAACACAGGAGAGAGCCAGAAGCTCACAGTGCACCAATGCCTGCTCTTCTCAATAGTTTTAATGGTAACCAGTCTGACATGCACATGGTAGTGGATAGCTGTCGTCGTTCATGGTCCCAAGAAGTCCCAACACAAAGCATTTCTCATACTGTTCTGCCCTCACCTGCATTTTCTTTGGTGAAGCCTCTCTTCAATGTTTTTGCCTTTTTTTTTTGTTTTTTGTTTTGCTTTTGTTTTTCTTGTTGAGACACAGTCTCATGGTACCTATGCTGGCGTCAAATTCACTATATGACCAAGGCTGACCTTGAACTCCTGACCCTCTAGTCTCTGCCTTTCAAGTGCTGGGGTTACAGCTTTGCCCTGTTGTGGCCAGATCTTTTGTTCATTTAAAAACTTTCTGTACTGTTATGGTCTGGGAATTCTTGTGTTCTTGCTACAAGTTCTTCATTAGATATGTGCCCTAAAAATGTTTGCTTTTAGTCTCTACCTTGAGTTTACATTCTTTGAACAGAAAATGAATTCAAAGGCTGGAAAGATGGCCCAGTGGGTAAAGATGCTTGCTAACCTGGCTTTTATCCATATCCTCTGACCAGCACACAGGTTTTGTGGCACTCCCCCACCCATTACTGTGCATAGATAATAATAATCATTAAAATTTAGAAAACGAATTCAACTTGCATTCTGATAAAGTCTAACTTGTTGACTTTTGACTTGTGGCCTGCGGTTTTATGTGTCTAAGCAGTTTTTTTTTCTGGTCCTGGCTCTGAAGGACACAGATTCCAGGCCTGTGACACACTGCAGTTGACTGCTCTGTGCAGTTAGGCTGCAGGCAGACTCTGGCTATGTGTTTTTGTGTGTAGCTGCCTAACTGTCCCAACACCATGTATAGAAAGTGCTTTTCTGACTTCATAGCTTTATCTTTGCACTTCTGTCCACAGCAGCCAGCCTTGCTTGTGTGAGTTTGCCTCTGAGCTCTGGGCTCTATTTTGTCTGCCTCTGGAAGTATGACTCTTCTAAGTTTATTTTCGGTTGAAAAGTGTGTGTGTGTGTGTGTGTGTGTGTGTGTGTGTGTGTGTGTGTGTGAATGCCTGTGGAAGCCAGAGAATCTCTATTATTTTTCCTTAAGAATTATATCCACATTATTATTATTATTATTATTGCTTTTTACATGAGTTCTGCAGATGGACTAAGGTCCTCTCGTTTGTGCTGCAAATTTTTCCTAACTGAGCCATCTTTCCACCCCTATATTCATCTTTTTCCAAAATGGTTGTTAGCTATTCTAGTGCTCTTCCTTATCCTGTATGTTTAGAGTTAGTTGTTTGTGTTTACAAAAGGTCTTTACGCAAAGGCTTGCTACTGAGCCCCTGTCCACGGTATATTCAATTTTTTAAAACATTTAATTAATTAAGTGCTTTGGGTGGGGGAGGGGCCCAGTCATGCTATAGTACACTTGTGGAGTTCAGAGGACAACTTGCCAGAGTTGGTTGTCTCCTACTATCTGGGATTCCTGGGATCAAACTCATGTCATCAGGCTTGGTGGCAAGCGTCTTTACCTGCTGATCCATCAAACTGGTCCCACAGTTCACTTTTAGAAAGGTGTGTTATTTTGCTGCCAAGGAGTTTGGGAATCTTTGAATTTTGAATGCTGGTAAAATGAATATATTTCTATCATTTACAAAATTAATAAAATTATCTTCCAAATTGGGAATGTCATTCTATTACAAATATTTCCCCCACTTAAGTGCTCTCTTTTTTGTAAAATGTTTGACTGTAAATCCCAGAGGCGGAGCAAAGCCGCGATATCTATACCGGAGAGAAACCTCGGATTACCACGCGTGTTTAACCCGCTTTACCCATTTGTCATGCAGTGCTCAAAGTCACTCTCTGAGAACAAGGGAGGCATACACCAAACGTTTAATGTGTATTCATAAAGAACAGGCCAGCTTGCTCATGGCTTTTATAACATTTATTTAATTTATAAACTTTTAAGCACTCGGACCCTCAAAAGCATTTGCAAATGTGCAGTGTTCTGGGGTTTCAGGCTAGCATTCCGACCCAGGACAGAAAAGCTAGCACGTTAAAGACTCACAGAGGGAACGGGAAGGTAGGATGTTTTGGTTTCTTTCTGCTTAAGTTAAGGAAGAAACCCAGCTGCTGCCCTGCCTCTGAGGAGGACAGCTAGAGGGATGGATGGTCCCGTTATCCCAGCTTCTTTTCCTCTGTCTGCAGCATCGTGGACAACGCTCTGTGCAAATGACACGTGCGTTAGAAAGAAGTTTTTTTTCTCTACCCAGTGAATTTGCTAAACCTGATCAGTTATTGAAACTTAACAAGATAAAGTCAGGGTGCGAGTTAAGAGAAGAAGCTTAGACTATTATCAAGGATTTAACAAGTTAGTCTCGAATTTGACAAAGGCCACTTAAGAAACTTTTGGCCTTTGGAAACAGGGTGTCAGTCAGTTGCTGTGGACATATGTTGGCAGGCTACTGGATCCAGGCTGGTCCTGGCAAGATAGTGGCTTGTTGCTATTATATTGGGTACTCCTTTAAAATTGTACATTGAGATGAGCATATAAGGCTAAAATTGATTTGTTATTAATCTAAGAATTCTGGCCTGAAATTGCTTTACATATCCTGTTCTACATTAGAAAGGATTTGATGTGATGCTAAATATATCTGACTAAAACCTAATCTCTTCTCAATTATTTATACAAAGGTTAGATGATGTGTGTGTGTGTGTATGTGTGTGTGAGATTCAATATTACTTTGCCAGATATAAATATTCCATTCCTCTACTGAGACCTTACGGTGTTAAGATAAAGATTCATATACTTGGAAATGAGAAGTGGTTTTGTTTGTTTGTTTTTTTATAGACAGGGTTTCTCTGTGTAGTCTTGGCTGTCCTGGAACTTACTTCATAGACCAGGCTGGCCTCAGACTCAGAATTCTGCCTGCTTCTGCCTCCCTAGTGCTGGGATTAAAAGTGTGCATCATCATGCCTGGCTTATTTGGTTTCTTTATTGAAGGCCATGTTAAAAAAAAAAAATTCACGTCCTGCTCCGATCCAGCACACTTTGCCATCATAAAGCTCTTTTTGTAGTCCTTCGTTTCTGCATAGATGTGCCGCTGGAATGCAGGACGCTGTTCTCCCTACCTTAACCTCAAGAACGTGAGGACAAGAGAGATCGGTGACTGGCCCAGGTGAGGTTGGGGGCTGGCAGGACAGAGTACAAGAGACAGTCTCACCCTCTACTCTGAGACAGAGTGTGGCTCTCCAGAAGGGAAGGGAACGGATGGATGGCTTCTATCCCCTGCTCTTCTGATGCTAAAGCAAAACTCAGGGAAGATAGATTGTGTAACTTTACCTCCACGGAAAGAGGAAAACAGTTTAAACTGCTAACTTCTGTACACTCAGCATCTGAAATGGTCCTAAAAATATAACCACTTGAAATTTTTTCTTCTTTTCTCACTTTAATTTGTGTGTTTGGACCAGCTGTTACAAGCGTTTTGTTTTAATGTTCTTAACAGCTGTCGGTTAGTTTAGCACTGTGTTTGGTCTTGAGGGCTGTTAGATCGCCCGTCGCCTGCCAAAGTACTTTATTTGCTTTGCATGAACTCTCACTTCTACTTTCTTGATCTGGATATAAAACAGGTAGAAACAATGTGATCCCTGCTGCTAGTGAAACACGATTCCAGGAATCAGGAATTTCCACCTCAGAAGGGTCTCAGGAAGTAGGGAATTGGCTGAAATGGGGAGTGGGCTCATTCAAACAATGATGTTCTGTTACACACATTAGGTTCATTGCTCCCAGGTACACTATGTCCTTGCTGGTCTCTCTCTCTTTCTCTCTCTCTCTCTCTCTCTCTCTCTCTCTCTCTCTCTCTCTCTGTGTGTGTGTGTGTGTGTGTATCTGAGCATTATTAGGAAGGTGATATTTTTGTAAAGAAGTGAGTTTCAGATTCACAGATTTAGAAAGATGTGCTCAGTGCCCCAGACAGCTCAGATTAAAGAAGTTCTTCATCCGCCCCAGCTTTTGTCTCACTACAGACTGTACACAAGGTTGAGGAGGGCGGCCGCTTGCTGGCTAGCTAGCCACAGAAGGGTGGGGGGTGGGGACACTGAAGCATGTCAGTTTCCTGATTCTGGGGTCAAGCTGTTCTTAAGAGGAACAAGGCTTCTTCAGAAAAAGTGAGATTATCAAACACCAGGGTCAAAGTTTATCTCTAGGTCAATGAAAAGGAGTGTGCATGAAGGGGGTGGGGCGGGATCCCTCCAGCTCTGAATATAAGCTCTGTGTTGAAATAAATTTGCAGCCAAGTATTCAGGTTAAAAAAAAACACAAATTCCCCTATCAGGTTTATTAAATATTATTTAATAATATTCAGATAGAAACACAAATTACCTTATGAGGTTTGTTAAATATTATTTAATAATAAAAACAAAAATGTTCTCATGTATAATAATCTAATAAGAGGCAATAAAAATAAAATTTCACATGCATTATATAATTTAACCATCACCACAAGGCTGAAGTAAATAGTATTCCTATTTTGCAGATGAAATTATTCAGGCTTGGAAGCATGACTACCTCTTCTAAGGTTTCAGTGAGAAGCAAAAAAAATATACTGGTATATTGTTCTTTCCAACATGATAGTTCCCTCCTAAGAAATTCCCTCAAACCAAAAGCTGAGTGGTGTGTTATGAATTAATCCTAACGTGGGTTTTATGTAGGCTAGAGCTGTGCTTGACAGTACTCTTGAATACCGAGTCAGGTTTAGGACAGAGGAAGGCTTTCTAGAACATTCCTTGTCCTTTCAACAGTTCTTCCTGTCCTCTGTGTTCTGCCCTTCATCTGGGGTCCTCACAGTGGTGGGGTAGAAGTACTGTGGGTGTCAGTGATGAACCAGAGTATTCTCAGGGACCAGCGCAGAGCTCCTGCCAGGCTCAGAATGGCCCATTTCCAGAGCCTTAGCAACCCTCGTCCCAGCCCAGACATCCGATCTCCGTGCTGTTTCCAGAACCAGAGGGCCTTCCAATCCTTGGGTTCTTCTTGTTTTTCTTAGCGTTGGTGTTTATTATTTTACTATCAAGAGACATTGCTTTAGATTATCCTTCTTTGCCCAGAATGAAAGACAGTTTTGAAGCACTGTCGGGAAAATGGGCGCTTCCTCTGTGAGTGCCGATGAAAATGAAAGTCTCTGGAATGAATATGATAAAAAAAAACCATGTTGTGAACTGCTGGGTCCCAAAGTTTTTAGTCCCTGTGGAGGCAAAATGATAATAAAAATAATAATAGTAATACTTTTCCTCTCGGTTCTTTTTTGGATAGGATCTCTCTGTGTAGCTCTGGCTGTCCTGGAACTCATACTGTCAAGGCAAAATAATAATAATAATAATAATAATAATAATAATAATAATAATAATAATAATAGTAATAATAATAATAATAATAATAATAATTTTTCAGGTTGTTTTTTTTTGGACAGACTCTCTCTATGGAGCTCTTGCTGTCATAGAACTCACTCTGTAGGCCCGTCTGACCTTGTATTCACAGAGATCCACCTGCCTCTGCCTCCCAAGTGCTGAGATTAAAGGTATGCCACTACATACAGCCAAGGAAAAAAATTATTTTAGCACAGTGCCACGTACAAAGCATTCAGGTGTATTATTAATTGACCATTCATGTCCGGCCCTAGGAACTTAAGGCAAAGGACAAACAGGCTATTTGGTGGGGTGCCATGGGGATTTCAGTGCCAGGTTTCAAGAGTTTCCTGTGTGCCAAGAATGAGCTGATCACCTAGAGGTAGTTAAGCCAAGTGGAGGCAGGTTAAAAATATACTAAAGAGAGCTGGGGTGGGGATAGCTCTTGGGAGGCAGAGGCAGGGGATCTCTGTGAGTTCAAGGCCAGCTCGGTCTACAGCCAAAGCGACACAGTGAAACCCTGTCTCAAAAATACAAAACAGAATAAACAAATGTATACTGAAGAGAAATTCATACTCCATTTTACTGTGTTCTCCTGCCATAAAAGAACTCATTGTATGCCATTGCCCGAGAGAGTATTTTCCATTGCATCCTTTGTATTTACAATCTCAAGTTAGTTTTAGCAAACAAAGCTATTTTACAACTGCAGGGTGCATTTGAGAGATCCACATGGGCTATATGTGTCCTCTGAGGGGTGGACTGAGTTTTGGGACACCCTGTAAATTTTCAAAGCAGGAAGCCATTCTTCAATGACGGCTTGTTTCTCTTAAAACAAGCTGTGTGAGGAAGTGTAGCATTTGATACACACATTCATTTTCACTTGAAGTTTTTTTTTTCCCATTTAGAAAAAGGAAATTTAAAAAACATTGGTAATTTAAAAATCACTGTTAAACAGTATTGAATTCTATATTCATGAGACAATGAGACTTTCAGGCTATTAGCAAAGAAAAGTTAATTCCTAAGTAGCGAAAGCAAAGAGCCTCTGGGATTGAAGGACTTGGTGGCAGTGAGGGGGTGTTTGTGCCTGAGCCATTGTCTCTGTGGGAGTGGGGAGGGAGAAAAGATCAGGAAGGGCCATGCTTGCTCAGTGCAAGCCTGAGCCTGGGGGTGAAGGAAGGGGACTGCAGGGGTCTTCTAGCTCCAGGCTGGAGGCAAGCCTGCTTTGCTTTAAGGAAGAATGGCCCAGTGAGCAAGTTTCAGAGTCTCCTCCCTCCCTCTCCCACTCCCACCCACCTTTCTTCCCTCCCTCCTTATCCCCTCTTCCTTCCTTCCTTCCTTCCTTCCTTCCTTCCTTCCTTCCTTCCTTCCTTCCTTCCTTCCTTCCTTCCCTCCCTCCCTCCCTCCCTCCCTCCCTCCCTCCCTCCCTCCCTCCCTCCTTACCTCCTTCCCTCCCTCTCTTTCTTTTTTAAGACAGGGTTTCTCTGTATATCCCTGGCTGGGCTTGAACTCACAAGAGATGTGCCTGCCTCTGCCTTTGGAGTGCTGGAATTAAAGGCATGTACCACCACAGCCCCAGTCCAGCAAGTACAAGTTTTCATTTTCTTTTCCTTTCTTCTTTCTTTCTTTCTTTCTTTCTTTCTTTCTTTCTTTCTTTCTTTCTTTCTTCCTTCCTTCCTTCCTTCCTTCCTTCCTTCCTTCCTCCCTCCCTCCCTCCCTCCCTCCCTCCCTCCCTCCCTCCCTCCCTCTTTCTTTCTTTCTTTCTTTCTTTCTTTCTTTCTTTCTTTCTTTCTTTCTTTCTTTCGGTTTTTCAAGACAGGGTTTCTCTGTGTAGCCCTGGCTGTCCTGGAACTCACTCTGTAGACCAGGCTGGCCTCGAACTCAGAAATGCACCTGTCTCTGCCTCCCAAGTGCTGGGATTAAAGGCGTGCGCCATAAGTGCATGCTGGTGCCCACTGTAAAGTAGCTTAAGCTGACCACAGCCAGACTGCTACGGTCTGACAGATCCAGCCACGGACTAAACTCAAGCATGTTTAGCTAGCCTGTGACAGCTAATGGGACACCCCCAAGCCCTGATCCAGAATTTGGCCCAATATGCAGCTTAATACAAAGTCTAGATAGGCCAGTGCCTGTCTAGGGACCTAAGAGTTGTACAAGAGACCCCGAGTTGTGTGTGTGTGTGTGTGCTTGCGCTTGTGCCAGTGTGTAAAATGCTCAGAACATCATCTTGGTAGATTCAGGTAAGTGCTAGCGGGAGCATATACTCTTCTCTGTGGTCCTTGTTCAAAAATACTTTTTCTAGGGGTCAGGGGATCACTCAGTGGGTTAAGGTACTTTCTGCTAAACCCAGTGGCCAGAGTTCAATCCCCAGGTTCCACATGGGGGAAAGACACAACTAACTTCTATAAGCTGCTTTTTAACTTCTACATATATGATTTGTGGAAGTGTGCCCCCACTTACTCCAACATATACAGTAAGTACCAGTAAATAAACATGCCATCAAAGAAAGTGAGATGTGAACCTCAAATTCACCCTCTAGCCGTCCCGATGAACCACAGTGCTCTCTTGTATCCTGAGTAAAAATGGTGGAGCTGTCAATTCAGGGAAAGGTTCAAGATGAGTGAGCGTGGGTAACTGTGAGAAAGGCAGGTTTGCCAAAGGTCTTCCTGGTCACCCCTGAGATGGTGAATTCCAGCCGCTGAGCTGAAACACTGGACAATGCTGGTTGCCAGAGAAGCATGTTCAAACACTTGCCACCAAACCAGTGTAATTGTCGGTGAGAAAAGAGTGTAACCGAAAGCCCCTCCTCCCTCTGAGGCAAACAACATCTACATGATGTGCAAGAAGGGATTAGAAGTCCCAGTACTATTTGGTTCCCCAACTAACAGGGAACTTAAAACTTAAAACTCCCCATTAAGTGGGGGAAACTATTTGCAATGGACATTTCCTGGAAGTTGGCTGCTGGAATTAAGGGGGAAATATTTGGTATTAACTAGACTGTGGGCTGTATATTGCTCAGCTTTTTAAGTCACTGCCCTGCACAGAACAGGGCATGAAATGGGAAGGAAGTAAGGAAATTTGGTGAATAGATGAATTTGAATTCAGAGAAAAACTGCACAGTGGAGTCAATGAACAGCTCACCCCTTCCCGGCTCCAGTTTCCTGGGGATGAAAGATCCATACTTTAAGTTGTATCTGATGTATGTTGCTGTGTCCTGTTCCCAGGACTCTCAGTATAGCGGGAAGAGCTTCTTTCCTTGATGTTTTGGCTTGTGTCTTGTCTAGGTTATTCATGTGTGTAGATTCTTGGTCAGTCCAAAGTTGCAGATCCTCAGCCATACCCCAAACTGTCTAGAGGGTGTGGCAAAGTTAAATTACTAATGTCAGCCCAACTTCAATTCTATAGTTTGCTTTTATTTTATATCTTTGATACTCTGCATTTTCAAAGGCTATTCCTAACCCAGGAAAGCAATTTCTCACGATTACCAGTGGGTTATTACTCCCTCAGAGCTGGGGAATCTGGGAGCCATGTAGTTTAGGCAACTTGCCCAGCTGAGTGTCTGGGTCAAGAATAGAATCCTGGGAATAGCGTTATAGTTCTTCCTGGCTTGCTTGATTCCTGTAGTTTTCTTGTTTAATGAAGGGTAAGCTTGCTAGCCTGATGGTGGCTGTTTGGTTAAACATGATGGAAATGTACCGTATGGAATATCAGGAGACAGGGTTAAGGAGGGAAGTGACAACTCTCGTTTGATATTTCTGGGGATACAGCTTATGATCAGTTAACTGCAAGATAATCCAAGGGTCTAAAATCAAAGCAAAGAAACTAACATAAAGTTGAAGGAATCATAGCACCACAGATTCCACGCTCCCTTGAGAGGTATTGTTGAGCTGGAGGGCTCCCGACTTGCATCATGCTTATGAACTGACTGATAGTACCAATCTTGGCTATACTTAATTCATGAATTAAGTTCCGTACCTGCTTAATTAAATTGAGTAACACCATAGAGACTTAACCCTTCATGGGAGGAAAAAAAATCTAAACTGAACTCTGTAGTTTCATTTCTGCTAGAACACAGAGGCAGGAGAGCCAGGGCCCCGTCTATACTCTGTACCTAACTGGAGAAAGTACAGGACCTGCATTTTGCTGCTGATGAGGGAATGTGAGCCCGTACCTTGTCTGCTGTGTGGTGATGGCTGCCGGGATGGGCTTCCTCAGGGAATGTAAGTGATTCTGGGATTCATGAATATCTTTGGAAGTGAGATTTCATGTCAATTTTTACTTACATTATATAATAATTATATAGCTATATGAGTCTTACAGATTACATTCCTAAAATGAGGGATGGCCATGCTGATGGTTTGAAGGCAAGTCAAAAAGGTGCGTGACATGATTCACGGAGCACAGTAAGCTTTCAAAATGTTGCCATCCTATACACTAAGTAAATGTTTTCCACCAAGGCCTATAGAGCAAATAGTTTTAGACATTCTGGTCTCTGGTGTCTTTGAATTATATGGCTCTCTACTGTTGTAGCGCATGGCCATGGAAAATATACATAGAGACAGGTGTGGTTGTCTGTTAGTAGACTTTCTATATGGGCACTCAGGTTAGTGTTATTCTTTCTTGACAGTTTAAATATGTAAGAGCCGTCTATGAGTGATGTGTCATAACAGGCAGTGGGCCATGGTTGGCTGGCCTATGGAATATACTTTAACCTGTTTAACTTGAAAGTATTATTTGGTTTTCTTGTGGCATATCTATGTTCCGGTAATGGTTGCCAGTGTTCTGTTGGTTTCCTCTGGCTTTATACTATATCCTCAGAAAGCCCCCAGGAGCTCATATGGGTGCCCACAACCTTCCTCCTTCCCACCATACTCACAAAGGGATACTTCAGAGATTGGTAGAAGGGTTGGAGTATGTGGCTGGGCTGTAACATTCTCAGGATTTCTATGGTGATGCATTTTCTTCAGAAAGTAACATGTTAGAATTGCTAAGATATGTGAGAATGGGTTCTCTGTCAGCTTAGAGATCTGAGGCATGGAGATGCTGAGCTTGTCAGTAGGGGTCAAGCTGTGTAAAGTGCCTGGCACTTCAGAATCTAAGGAACGAGAATAAAGCCACACCTTTAAATGAAAGTCAAGGAGACACCGATGGTCATATGCAGTAAGTGTAATTCTAAAGCTCTTGTGTCAGAATCAGCCAGCCTTTTAACCAAGAAAAATGTTTTTTCTTGTAACTTCCTAATTGCCCCGTTTCCTCTTCATCAGTTTCTAGGGTAATATGTCTGGTCTATGTCTGATGGTATTTCTTCATAATGACTTCCCAAGTTCCTGTGGTGTAGATATTTCTCATGCAAGATGGCTGCAAATATCTGCTCTACCAGTGAGGCATTCTCCAATCATAATTATTTTTAAGCTTAGGGGGACAATAACAGTTCACTTTTGTATATAAATGAGTTACATGTACTGGCTAACATGCTGAATTTACCCCGTTATTACAAAAGAAACCCATATTCATTACAAGAATGAACAAACAGTCCCAGAACTTTCCTTGAGTCATTTCAGTTGTATTTTTTTTTCGTTTCTCTCATTTCTTTTCCTTCAAAGATATTATACGGCTATCTCACCCATGATAGTGCTGAGTTCCCAAGGTCAAATAATCTTGTTGCCACAGCCTGGTTAGTAGATGTGGCTGTAGGTGGATGCCAGATTGCCTGGTTGAGCTATATTTCCAGGAAGGCCCAAAGAGCACCGAGAACGTATGCGTGCCTGCATGTGTGTGTGTATGTGTGTGTGTGTGTGCGTGTTCGCACTCGTGTATATGAGCATGTGTGTTATTCTGGGAAAGTATCATTATATCTAAGAGTTTCTTTCACTGTTCCCAATCCCCACACCTTTTAGTAAGGTTACATAAGGCAGTGTGGATTCCCAGATTTCATTACTTCTATGAACTATCCATGGCTTACATAGCTTCATTCTTCATAGGCTAAGGTTGTGGCCACCTCCAAGATGTCATTTCAGTAGAACAGGGAAAGCAATATTCCCTAGGAAAGGCTCTAGGACAGCCACGATGTCAACTATGGGTGATCTACTTGTGTTTGTTCTTTGGTAGTGTAGTTCAGGAGAGCATGGTCGCCATTCCTGATGCTTAGGGTCATTTTACACTGTGTCCATGGCACAGGGGATTGATTTACTTGGGAACTATTTGTCCTCACCAAGGTTCAAGGGGAGAGGTGTGGAATTATTGTGAAGAAAATGTCAGGGCTCCAGAGATGGCTCAGTGGGTAAGAGCAGTGGGCTACTCTTCAAGAAGACCCTGGATAGCATCCCGCAGCTGCTTGGTAGCTCTCAACTGCTGGCAACAGAAGTCCCAGGGAATCTGATGTTCTCTGCTGGTCTCTGTGGGCACCAGTTACACACACAGACATCCGTGCAGACAAAATACCCATATGGATAAGTAAATCAACTAGGGAAAAAGGAAAAAGGAAATGTTAGGGACTCTCATGGGCCAAGGTTTCTTCCGGACTCATGCAAAGGCTTTTCACAAAGCGTCACATTGTCGTGGACTTTTGGACAGTATGCCAAAAGAACCTAGCTTTGTTTTCTTTTAATTGTTTTGCTATTTATTTCGTGACATGGTTCTACTAGATAATCCAGGTGAGATTGAGCCGGATGCTAGTTTTCACCTCCTTGAAAAGGGATCCACAAATTATAAAAGCTTTAGCACACCCCTCCCAAACAAAAAACAAAACAAAACAAAACAAAACAAAACAAAACAAAACAAAATATGGATTTTCTTCTGATAGCAGACTGGAACGTTTTCAATTTGTTTTGAAATAGAAGAAACACATCCTCGTTGACAGATATGTAGGATACTGGAGGTTGGTGCAAAAACAAACAACAAAAAAAAGTGCTTAAGTCATAAAACTGGAGACAAGGGACAGTTGACAGATATGTAGGATACTGGAGGTTGGTACAAAAAAAGTGCTTAAGTTGTAAAGCTGGAGACAAGGGACAGTTTACTTCCTTGAGGGTAAGGTGCTTCTGCTGGTATCTTCCCTCATTCAAAGAAAGAAACTAGAAGTCTGTGACAAACATAGGCAACTGTCTGAAATCAGAAGGTCTCATACCCTCTAGGGATTTTTTGTTTTTTTAAATGGGGTCTCTTAGCCTGAGCTGGCCTCAAACTTGCTAGGTAGCCTAGGGTGATCTTGAAATCCTAGCCTTTCTGTTTCTGCCTCCCTACTTCTGAGATTACACCACCACATTCGGCCCTTGTGTTCTGTCCAGTGTAAGGGCTCACATACCTACCTCCTCTTTAGTTTAAGGAAAGAACGGTGGTGGTGAGGGGAAGCATTTTTTTGTGACCCTTCTAGAAACACCCTCACACTTCCCCCTTCCTGGCAACTGCTGAAACAGAGAAGAGCAGAAGAGCATCTGTACCTGTAATCTGGGTTGCCTCTAAAATGACCTGCAGTCCTCTGAAAGATTAGAATAGAGCATACCCCTTTTCTGATGCCATATGATACCATCAGCCCGTCCCTCTTCTGAGAACTCTCTGGCAGTGTACAGTCAAAACAGCCAGCGAGCTCTGATATGCAAAGCCATTTCTCTTAGAATGACCTTGGATCATTGTAATAGTTTGCAAAATTATTCAACCGCCAAGCAAGGAGACAAGTTCCCTCTAAACCTGATAGCAGGGAGCAGAGCCCCGTGGTTGGATTTTGGTTTTTTTTCCCCCCTCCTCTAAGCTTCCTAGTTGCTTTGACTGTTTGACTCTTGAAAATGAAACAAGTACCCCTGGGGACACAGAGCCAAAACCTTGTACAAATTCAAGGAAGTGGCCAATCAGAGAAATGAACCTGGTCGCATCAAGAGTTGACATGTAAGTTTTAGTCACAGTTCAATGAGGAAGGAAAGTTGGCACACACATGGGAAATACTAATGTTCTTGGCAGTTCAAGGAAGGGAGACAGGGAGAGCAAAGGAGGGAGGGAGGGAGGGAGAGAACAAGCAGGGAGGAGAGAGGGAAGGAGAGGAGGGAGGTCTTTAGTGGCTGGTCAGTCCAGGTAAGACTATGGAACTAGGTTTTTAGGGCTACATACAACACTGTGATAAAGACAGGCAGAAAGAAATTCTGGGCTAGGGACACAGTAGGGCAGGCTAGGAGCCAAGATGTGACTAAGCCTTGGTCTTTTGGACAGTCACACAAAGGTTTCTGGAAGTCAGTTTGTTCTAGTCCACTGATAAATTAAAAGCATACCAAAAGTTTTGTCTACATGCTCAGTTTTATGGTAATCATTAGCCCTCTACATTTTAAAGCTAATAATACTCAAATATTAATTTTATTTCTTATAAAATTGATTACTAATGATCATTATTTGACCATAGGTAGGATTTGAATGAAAAGACAAAATCTGTGATTGATACAAAGGAATAGAGGACCCCATATAATTTCTGGCTGTGTTTGAGTGAAGATGGCTTATTTTTGTAACTCTATTATCTAGCTGACTTGCTGAAATTTTGAGCAAGTTTCTTTTAAATACATCAAGTATCAGCTTCATTTAAAAAAAAAAAAACAAGATGGGAACCTCTAGCCCACAAGGCTATATGAAGAGCTAAGGGGAAACGAAACTTTAGATAGAAGAAATAAAAAATAACCTTATTATAAAGATTAGTTCTTAAAATGATTGATACAGTGTATGTGCGTATGTGTGTGTCGTGTGTGTGTGTGGTTGTGTGGTTGTGTGGTGTGTGTGGTGTGTGTGTGTGGTTGTGTGGTTGTGTGTGTATGTGTGTATGTGTGTGCATGATTTTTATTTTTTTTCTGGAGCGCAGTCGAGTGCAATACACTTCGATTTATTTCCTTAAGTCCTGAGCTGGGGCTTCTTTGGTGGAAGGAGGTACTTGCTGCTGCTGCTGACTGAAGAATAGAAGTCAATGAACCATCCAGTCCAAGCCAATTACTGATTTGACTGTGAGGTAAAGTGGAGATAGATAGAGATTAGAATCGGAAGGTCTAGGTAGGGAATTTAAGGAGGCATGAGGAATCTCTTTCAATTCACCAAACCTCCATGTTGTGGTTCGATGTATACTTTCAGAAGAGTCCCTGACAATCCTTGAGGTGATTTTTAAAGTTTTAGGACAAGCAGCCTTCAGGATAAAACAAGAGTGCCTTGAGAGAGCCTATAGAAAGCAATTTGAAATTGTGGTCAGTCCCTGGTTTTCTTCTTGCCATTTAATTATGTTGCTAATTATCGGGGCTGTTGTCTTCCTTCACTAGCCACTGGGCTCAGGCTTACACAGGTCATTAACACACTCTTCCTGTTCTGGCTTCTTCTATTCTGAAGAAGAAGGCGGCTGGAGAGCACTCCTCCCACATAATTGCAACCCTGCTAGAAATGGGGGATAGGGAGGGATGGCCGTAATTAACAGTCACCTCTGATGACTCAGGCCTTAAAGCTGTGGCCTATGTGTAGGGAGGCTAGGAGAGGTGAATGAGCATGCTCATTTGGACAGGTTCCATACCCTCACTATAGAAGCATCTTTCTGGTTGCCCTCCAACAGAGGTGAGTACGGATCCCATTAACTGCGCATTAACTGCAGCTGTAGGTGTTGGGGACATAGGGGAGAGGTGCTCCACAGCCTCAAAATACGAACACCAACTCTGACACATCTCCAGTTACTCCTAAAATAACAAAAGTCGATTCTTTTGTGGGTTGCTGGAAGACTTTCGTTTGTTTTATAGCATGCCCCTTGTCAAGAAAGCTTTAAAAAAACCTTACATGTTATTAACAATATACACAAAACCAAAGAGCGGATAAAAACACAGTGCTGTAGTCTGACCCTATGTTGTGTGGCTCTGTCATCCATTTATATGATTTAATCATCTAGTTTAAAATCATACTGGTTGTTCTTCATGCTGCTGCTGCTGTTGTTTCTGATTTTCAGACACCACCTGGATTTTCTTTTATAATGTTTTTTTTTATAATATGGGAACAGAAATAGTGAAATATCATAATTTATAACTTTGCTCATGACACTTTGGAGATGAACAATGAGACTAGACTGTAAACTGCACCATGCAGTGGTATCTTTAAATTCTGGCTTCTGTCCTGATAGATCCCTGAGTGACTATAGTCAGGTCACTGGAGGCTATGGGTGGGACCATTTTTTTTGGACCAGGACACATCAGGCTCTCAAATTTCTAATCCTCCTTCTTTGGAACAGACACACTATGCTAACTCCAAAACAGTTGTTCTCAGAAACTGATGGAGAAAAAAAAATATGGCTGTGGTCAGTCTACTGACTCTGAAACCACTTATTTATTGCCTTACTATTAATTATTTTCTAGAAATAAAAAGACTCTAATCGTCTCCCCTCCTCTCTGCTCCTCTTTCACTTTCTCTCCCCCTTCTCTTTTTCCTCTTCGTCTCTCCATCCCTCCCTCCTCCACTCCCTCCTTCTCTCTCTCCTTTCTCTCCTCTTTCCCTCCCTCTATTCCTCCCTCCTTTCTTCCTTCCCTCTCTCTTTCTCCCTCCTTTCTTGCTTCTTGCTTCTGTACCTCCTTTTGCCCTCTTCCACATATCCACTTCCTTCTGGTTCTACAAGATGTCTCCTAAAAAGACAACGCAGATAGAAATGACCTTGCCAGCGTCACTCATAAATAGAAGGTGACTTACAAAGTCTTCACCTCGCCTTCTGGAGTTGAGTAGCTGACCCCATTCCCAAGTGGCCGTGGTAGCTAATCAGAATGACCTGATAGAAATTGTTCAAAACTGTGCTCCATTTTATCTCCTGTTGCTCTGTTTCAATAGATATAAGATTAAAACGTGTCTCAAACAAAATAAAACAAAACCCACTTAAAACTAAAACAACAGCAATCTGCTTAAGATAAAAAAAATAAAAATTGTATATAATTACCACCAAAACCTAAAGTTTCTCCCCATAAACACAAAAACGACCTGCTTTGTTTTAGGCTGCTTGCTTTCTTTCCACTGAGTTTGGGCTTCTTGTTCTGAGTACTTGGGCAGTGGGACTTACTCCTCTTCCTGTCTTCTTTAATGTGGACCCTGAAGCACAGAGGTCTGGCCCAGGCCAGGTGGATATGAGAAAGCCTGGCCTCTGTTTTGGATCTGTGAATGGATTAGGTCTGAGATGAGCTGGGCCTTGGTGGACACACAGATTAGCTGTCTATGGTCAAGTCTTCAAAAGAGAGAACGGCATAGGATCGGACAATAAGGTGATTCCACAAACCTGGGAGCTCGGACACATGCTATCAACGTTCTGTGTTTATTTGTCTTTCAGTGTTGGGATTTAGGGATGGTCTTTCTTCATGTTGTTTTTCTGCCCCTGGTAAGGGAGGGCAAGGGGATTGGCTGAGGATTCCCCACATGGAGAAACTATTGTTTACGTGTATTTTTTGTTCGGATTTCCATAAACTATTCTTGATAGCTTTTTGGCGTTTGAAATCCTATCTTACTGATAAGAAAACTCGTTCAGAAGGCTAAGAAGCTACCCCTATGTCAGACCGGAGGAGGGTCTGTGTGTATTTGAACTCCCCTTGTCTGTATCCTGAGTGCTAAGTTTGTCATCATAACATGCATCCTTCCTTACTCTAAGCTTTGACATCACTGAGCCTGTTGCCTGGAGACAAAGAAAAGACAACATTTCAAAGTGGCCATTCCCACTTTGAATAAAGCTCTTCACTTTATCCATTTAGTAGTTTGACTGGTTTGCCTGGTCTTCTACAAAGCCCTTTGGTAGGCTGTGACATCAGTCTGAAAGCCCACCTCCCAACTAGAATGGGACACTTTCTGGAGATGCACACAGGGACCATGGGTCTCTTTTGATACATTATCCCTCCCTCCCTGGCCCTCTGGATGTTTCCCTCTCGGTGCAGATCCAGGCATGATTTTGGATGATGACGTTGAGTTTGTTACTAATCCCTCTGCCAGTGAAAATTAAGCCAAGCCTTCTCTGTTTCCTCCAGGAAGAAAGTTTCCTTTTTCATTTATGTTCGGTTATTACCTCTTGCTATCTTCCGACAAGCAATAATTGACCCAGATAAGGTTTGGAGTTTCAAAACAAGCTCCCTGTGCATACTGCCCTTTCTTCTTTACAGAACCCAAGAGAAAAATGGAAAGCAAAGAGCCAATCTTAAAACGCCATATGGGATGTGTCAGCTACAACAAGGGCACATTATTTTTGATCTCTATATTAAAGATCTTAGGCTCACAAAATCTAAAGCTCTGTTATTTAATAAACAATGTATCTATCTAGGTTTTTTCAGCCTTGAGAGGAGTGTTTCATGTCTCTGCTGCCCCAGGGCACTGCTCTGTTTTCTCTTCTATGTGCTCTTTCTTTGGCCCTGAGGAAGGATGCTAGGAAAGGTATTTCACTTTTTTGAGTTTAGAGTCCATAAATTATTCATATTTACATGCCTGCGAGTAAGGATATCAGCCACATCATAAACATCCAGTAAGTGTTTGTTGAGTGATGTGTGATTTGGGGGTGACCTCTTTGCTCCTCAGAAGGATATGGCCTCGGGGCTTCTTAGTAATGATTCTGCAGTTTTGTCAAAGATGCACGCTGTGCACTTCACTTCACTGTTTTTCTCTTCTTTGCACAGCTCTCCCCCGTCCCACAAAGCTGGAGTCGTATTTAACTTTCTTCTTAAGTCTGTCTTTCTTCTAGTTTCCAAACATCTTGTGTCATGCTAATCCTGGCCAAGCTTACGTGTGGATCAGGCTGTGGGGTTTTGTGTGCCTTTGGGTAGTCTTGTCTTAATAAGGGTTGGCCAAAGCATTCTTTTGTTTTCTACCCCCTGAAAGGTTCTCTGTGTAACTTGTTACCTAGTCTATATCTTATTGAGCCTTCGTTTACTTGTTGGCTTTGAAGCAGTTTATGTACACAACGGCAAAAGCATTTGATAGTGGAAAATATGAATGTAGGCCAGGCTCTTGTTTGCCCTTGGCCTTATTGAACGGACTGTGTCTTATTTTAAGTTCTATAAACATAACTTAGGCTTAATTTTCATAGTCAGAGTCCTTTCTTAGTAACTGCACTTAGCACAGTACACACACACAAACACACACACACACACACACACGCCAACCCCCACGGAGCTCACCCCTCACCTTTCCCGTCCATGTTTTCACAATTGATTTTTAGGGTTGACTAATTTTGGAGTCAAGACCAGAAAGGGAGAGAAATAGCAACCTTGACCACAGTCTTCTCTGTAATCCTTCCCGCCTCAAACGATAGGGTAAAGAGGGTCTTCTGTTAGGGTAGCCTTGGTTTTTCCCTCTGGACCTCCTTGTTTTCTCATCTGTAGCTTGGTGATGACAGAAAGATGCACGCAGAGGAGCTGGCTGTGAGTCTGGCAGGGTAGGACCTGATACCAACAAGCCAGTTTGCCCAACTTGGTGAAGAAACAATCCCAGAAAGGGTTTTGAGATCTGTTCTCTGCCTCTAGTTCACCAGTTAACGGTGGCCTATGGCTTCCGAGGTAACTTGTCTTATGTGGCAAGGAATGAACCCGCTTGGTCCAGAAAAAAAAAATATGGTTTCAATTCAGCCACAGTAACAAAAACAACAGCCAAATCCCCTTTGAAACTGGTCTTTTGCAACATGGTTTTTTTTTTCTTCCCCCAACTATGAGGGGAAAAAAATTTCTTTTCTCCAAAGGAATAAAGTACATTTGGGAAATTGATGTATCTAGAAGGGAATGTTTATTTTTTCTCCTATCATCAGTGAAATTAATGGTTAACACTACAAGATGAGAACATGTCTAATATCTAGCAGTTTTGAAAAAAAAAAGAAGAAGAAGAAGAGGACAAAAGTGGATTCCAGATGCATTATAACTGGATGGAGCCTGGTTTTATATTCCATGTCAGAGAGTTTAGTGGTTCATTTGTGACACCTTAGAAATTTCTATTTATTTGTAAGATTAAAATGTCTGTTGTCCGGATGATGTGTGGTGTTGTGTCCCCCTCGTTCCCAAATACATTCTGTTGGATATCTATGGGTTGTCACACTTTAGTCAGCAGTGACTGTATCAAGCTGTGCTGACAAAATGTCCAGACATAATTGTTAATAAGCATTATCATTTTAAGCATGGAACAGTTTAGCTAATGATTTATCTCTTACAACACAGAACTCAGGGCAGCTGTACAGAGTCGTCTCTTTAGCAAATCAAGTAATTTCTTTAACAAAATGTTAAGCACAGATGGGCCATAAGCTGTCAGTTAACTATTCTTGGGCCTGCATCTGCCGGCTTTCAATGCACTGTTTTACGCATCTAGCCAGTCACTTAGCCGCGGCTCAGTGAAAAGCTGAACCTACTCTGATTGGCAAATAAAATGTTCATTTGTCTCTTCTTCCTATTGTTTTGTTTTGGTAACACATGTCAGCAGCTCAATTACCCAGTTCATTAACAGCTCCCAAAGGACACGATGGCCAGCCTGTGATAAGAGGGCAATTGTGGCCCATATGGCCAATAATGGCCTCTTTCTTGGCAATTGTAAACAGAAGTCACTTGGCCCTTTGCCTTTCAGAAGTACCGTTTTCCTGTTCCCCGTCAGCGTGCAAATTACCTTTCTTAGCTAGAATGAGCTAGCGGCTCTTAGGGAGCCTGGATACCCGTTGTAGCCCCAGCTCTCAATTTTAATTATGACTGACTTTTAAGCTCTTGAGGGGAAAGTTCTTATCGTGGGAGACTATTCTTAGAAAGCTGTTAGCCGATTAATTAGTTAACTAATCAGTTTTCCTAATTGAATAGCGACACATTTTCTTGGGGGATTTAGTCTCGTTTTTTTTTTCTCTTTGAGGGGCTCTAGTGGCAGTTTCTATGGACTTTTATACGTTATTATTATTATTTTAAAAAAACATATAAAAGTCATTTGTGGGTGTACATGGAGGGTGTAGAGATATTCTGGGGGAGATAGTTGGATTCATGTTGCTAATGGAATTCTCTACACACACACACACACACACACACACACACACACACACACACACACACACACACACCATCCTCCAAGACAAAGGATTTAAAGGATGTAAGAAACCACTGGCCTAATTGGGTCAGTATCAGTATCTCCTAAAGCAATAAAGATTTTTTCCTTTGCTTTGAACCCTTGAAAAGAAGTGCTTAAAAAGCACGGGCTGGCCAATTGTTGCTTCCTTCAGTGAAGTGTTACCTGGAGAGCATTCGCAATGCTCAAAACGAACTATTAGCAGAGACCCGCATATGCATGAAGGAACGGACATAGATCTTTCTGTCCAGCAACGTTGTAACAGAGGAAGCCATTGGAGAGGCCAACGGACAGGTGCCACCTGACGGCAGAGACTGCCACCTAGAGAAAGGTGTCTCTTTGTCAGGAAACTTTAGGACACAGGTGTGTTTGGAGCTGTGGAGCTCAGAGCCTCTGAAGCGCGTGGCCATCCTGCTAGTCTGTTTGCTAACCCTTATCTTAAATAAACACCCAAGGGCTCATGTTGTGCACTTGAAATCTCTCCCTGGGAGAGGAGCAGGGGCCCTCCTGGACCCGTGTGCATCAGGCCATATTCATAACCAATCTGTACTCTCCTCCCAGGACGGCAGGCACTGAGGGAGTTGTTGAGTGTCAGGGTCTATTTGTGTTATTTTGATTAGCCCCAACCTGGCAGGAGCTTATTTTCCTTCTAATGACCTCATGCTGAGAGGCGACAGCTTCGAAGGGAAGTGCCTGGGTCTGAGAGGAAGGGCATCCAGGAACATTTAAACAAGCCCACAGACCAGGGGTTGGGCAGGACCTGGGTAGGTAACAGACTGCAGAGGCTTAATTAAATTTAGTGTTCTTGAAAGTATATTTCCTTGAGAAAGGCTTGCGTAGCCTTTTCAGAAACTACACACAAACACAAACACACACACACACACACACACACACACACACACACACGCACGCACATGCACACGCACGGGAGTAAAAATTTGCTAAGAATCCTCTTTTAAAATCACATTTGGGATGGAAATGATATATGAAATTAAAAACAAAATAACCATTGCTCACCACATCGAAACCCATTGATTAGATTTTTAAACCATCTCTCTTTGTCTATCAGCTGAGAAATGGGGGAGGGGGAAGGGTAAGCTTGGAAGAGGACAGGAGCTATCAGAAACGGAAGGGAGTGTCAATAAGGGGATGGGGACTGAATATATTCAAAATATATTATTATGTGTGGAAATATAGTGAAACCCACTTTTATGTATAATTAATATAAGCTAAGAAAAACTTTGAAAAGTTCATTGTTTGAATTCCAGTCTGGGATAAGAACTCTGGAAAGAATAATTTATTGCTTGGTGTTAAATCATATACCGGTTCTTGCTCTTATGGTTTTTTTTACTCTTTTCAAATCTTTGCCTTGTTCCTTTCATAAGTATGATTCCTTTATTTTCTTGACATACGTACAGTTTAAAAACGATAAAAACATTGTCCTGGTTTACTTTGTAGCTTGTGAATTAATGTGGAAGAGAAGCACGCAGGTGCCGACATCTCTGAACTGGCTTGGATTAACCCCTACTGTGCATCCATTTCAAACTCCCCCTCCTCCCTTCTCTAGGAAAAAAAAAGAAAGAAAGAAAGAAAGAAAAAAAGAAAAACACCCAACCTCCCCTTTCTCATCCACTCTGGCTTTCTTTGTGTCTCCTGCACCCTGCTAGGCAGGTGTCAGAACCCTGAATGAGGGTAAATGCCCTGTTGATGGATTCCACAGATGGAGCGTGGAAATCGCTAGAATAGGACTCAGCCACAGGCCATTTCTTGGGATCCAACAAAAGCCTCCAAATAAGTCAACAAAAATCTCAAAGATCACAAAGGGAAAATGTCATTTGTCATTTACTCTGGGTCCGCGGAGGGAGTATCAGTCTTGCTTCGTTCCTGACTTTCACCCGAGTAAACACGGGAGAGGTCGTTCATGTCTTTCTCAGTGTAAAGGGGCGACTTCAGATCTGAAAATTGCTTACTGGTCCACGGAACGGTAAAAGTCACAGGCCTGGGAGAATCCTGCAATCAGGCAAGGGGTGTAGCCAATCTGCTAAAGATTTTCCAGAATATACTGTAGTTACCCTCAGATCCCTGGGAACGGAGTCAGGGAGCTCTTGGAAGTATTCTTGTTTTTATCTTGTCCTTTTATCAGTGGGCTAAAAGGGGGACAAGATTAGTCCGGACACATAGAAGCCAAGGGAAAGCCTGCGGGGGTCTGGTCTGGGGCCATCTTAGGGAAATGAAGGATGACTATGAAGTTGGGCCTCCAGAGATGCCTCCACCTTCTTCCTTGTCTGTAAATCCCATTGTAATATATCTAGGGCAAACCTGGAGTTTAAATGGCCTTCATGATTTGAGTCTTTAATTATTCAAATAAAAGGGCTTGCTGAGAAGACAGACAGTAGAGTACACCAAATGCATGCTTGTGAATTACTTTGTTTCTTTTTTTCTTTTTCTTCTTTGCCTGACTCCCATCTCTGAATTATATTTGTCTAGAAACCAATAATTACAGAATTCCATGTGACTAAATCCCTATAAACTTGAGGCGAGATTTCATGTATAATAGTGTTAACTAGGATGAAATATTTCCCGAGGCTACAGAAGAGGTCACCAGGGGCTAAGGGACAAAGACACACTCTCTAATTCTCTAATTCCATCTTTAATTAAGCTTCATGGTTAGGCCACTGGTGGTGGTACTTTTGCCTTCTCTTCCCAGTTCGATTTATTTTCTGAGGGAAGAATTTGTCTTCCAGTGGGGTGTGACAGTTGTCTTATTCCTTTATTCTTTTTAGTGATGACATTCATTTCCCCAAGTTCCATCTTAGGAGTTAATGTGAAATCAACATGATAACTGAAAATTCACCTCCGAAAATGCAAAACTAGCTGGAGGTAGACAAAGACACACTGGATTTATAAAAATGCTGAGTTAGACACCCACTTACCCAGAAAGGGGACTATACTTTCCAAAGGTCCTGGTGCATGTATGCATGTATGTACGTATATATTTAGATTAAATAACTAATGGATGTTCCTATGTGTTTCAAGTTCTTTATTCTTTCTCTCTTTTTTTTGAAAGATTGTCCAGCTCCTGATAGCCTTTTACAAAACACTTTACAATAATAATAATAACAACAACAACTTTCCAAGGAAGACTTTAATGAAGAGATAAATGAACAGTCCCTTCAGCTGTTTGTTGCTAGCACTGGGTTCCAAGCTGCCTCTGGAGTTAGGCCCAGGAAATGGTTTGTGAGGCCACGTGAAACGGGAAGGTGAAACTGTTTTCATCTTACATCTATCTAATATCTTAGCAAAATGGGTTCACTTTTTAGGAATTTTTATAAACAAAACAAAACAAAACAAAACAAAACAAAACAACAAGACCTTGAACTTTTAAAGAACCTAGCGAAGTTTCCCGGACCTGAATTACATCAGGAAAGTCTTGCATTTGGTGTGGAGTATTAGCGCAAGTGGGCTGCTCCTGACAATTTTTATTTGTTTCAGGAAGTGTTTGAAAATTTGAGGGAAATGGTAGCAAAAGTGACTGACAGCGAGATGACTGGCATCTGAATTCCTATTTTGGTTCATTTCTCCCATGCCTCTTCAAAAGGATAGTGTGTTTTGTGTGTGTATTTGTGCATGTGTGTTTGTGTTTGTATATGTGTACATATATGTGTATGTGTGTGTATGCTACTTAGGGTATACCAAGTGACAAGCGAAGCCTGTCTTCTGAAGTCACACAGGCCTGGGACAAATCTTTGACTGCATGAGCTGAATAACCCTGGGGTTCTCCATTTCTTTTGCTGTGCCCAAGGTGATGAGTCTTTCTTTGCTTTGCCAAGAGAGAGAAAGGGAGGGAGAGAGAGAGATCGTCCATCATCTTAAAACGTTTGATCCATGGCACCTTGAGAAATGGCACTAAAGCGGTGTGGAAGTCAGAGTCTGCACTACGGAGGGAATTTGAAAACAGAGTAAAAACAAACAAGACAAAACATTCACAGTGAAGTGACCTTCAGGGTTGGGATTTAAAAGAATCTGAGTGTGTTACAGTTCAAAGCAATAGCATTTGCATTTTAGACCATGCTTACAGTGCGATGCATACAGGTGTGTATTTTTTTTTAAATGAGAGCTATTCTGAAAGTTGAACTTTGAAAACAATCTCTCTAATGAGTTATAGCACAACACATTTTGCATATGAAGATGTCAGTGAGAGCATATAGAACTAGTTTATAGAGCCTAGCAATTCATTGCTGAGACATCTCCCTGTCTAGGTCCCAAGTCATAGCATCAGGATTTTTATGGAGGAGGAGGAGGAGGATGAAGAGGAAGGAGGAGGAGGACAATGAAGAGGAGGAGGAGGACGATGAAGAGGAGGAGAGGAGGAGAAAACCTTTTATTTCTTTAGATCAGGCTGCCTTTAAAAGGCTTGCTTTCCTTTCTATATTGTGTGTCGGATCTGCTATCTAGTTTTTTCTACTAGCTTGATAATGCAGAATGTGACTAAGAGGTTAACTATAAGAAAATAGTCTCTATGTGCTATAAAATTGAGACTTAAATTGAGATTTGCTCCTCGTGAAAACTGGATGATCCAAATTCACTTACTTATTGTGAATTAGGCTGGTTCTGTACAAATGTTAAGTTTTCCTTCGATTGAGTAATAGAAGAAATAGTAGTATTTCCATCTTAGAAAGAGCTAGATTTTTCCTAGCTGGTCAATTAACCTTGGATTGCTGACTTTACATATTTTAAAGCCCACATCCTTTTGGGGTTTACAGATGGGGAGAAGTTACAATTAGCTTGTAAAATTGTGGCTTTGTATTGCCAAAAATGATCAGTTGGTTTAAATAATTCTCCAGTCGAGAAATCAAGACAATCATTTCCTCTCTGTCTCCCGAGATGCTGCTGTTGAGCACTTTTTACTTTGGCTTAGAAGTAAAAGGAGGGATTTGTTAGCTCGTTAGAGAATTTTATTTGTGGCAGAAAAGGTTGTCCTGTTGAGTTAAGAAATTCTGAATATTTTTAATTGTTAACTTGAGGTAGGTTCTTAACACACACACACATACACACACACAAACACACACACACATACAAACACACCCACACAATTTTTTTGAAAAAAATCATTTTCAAGACACATAGATCTATACAAATGCTTAGAAAACTTTGAAAATAATTTTTAAGAATTCATAGACCCACATACCTCTAAATAGATATTGGGAGGGTAACAGACAACAGTCTTTATCTTACCGAAGTAGATTAGCAGAGAAGTCAGAGTCAGAGGAAAATTGAAAATCTGCCATGTACTTTTTAAAAATTCATTCAACTTGCAATTATTAAGCACCTACTGTGTGCCAAGCCCAGCAGGAGCAAGTCAGGGAGAGGGCCTTGAACTCACAGAATTTATTTTCTGGGGATATTGATTGTTAGGTAAAACATGGTGGTCTTGACCTGCAGGATTAATTCTTGGTGGTGCTTATAAATCCAAGCAGCCTTTTTCTTCAGAAACCAGAGATGATTTTGATTAATTGACCTGACAGTGCATGGCACATCATATTTACTTGGGAGAATTTAATAACCCCAGAGAGTCCCCAAGGAAACATGAAAATTTCCACATACCTTTCCCTAATGGGATCAGAGTAACAGAATGTGGACGTGAAGATTTAGGGTCCTCACAGCCAGGAGAAGCTTCTGGAAAGACTTCTAACTCTGCTGAGCCTTTCACCTACACTCACCGTGAAAGAGAAATCAGAACAACAGTGATCTGGAATGGGGAAGAAAGGAAAACACCCTGTGGAAATGAGTTGCTTTTTTGGGAAATAGGCAATTTGCTTCTCCAGGAGGGTTCAGGCTCACAGTTTAAACATGCATATGAAAAGGTGCTGGTTGTGGGTAAAATGTGGCAGGAAACATTTAATATGCTCAAGAGTTTTGAGATGTAAAATCACTAACGTGGACTATTTGCTAGAAGTTGTTCTTCAAGTGTCATCCAACACCTGTCTCCTTAGCCCCTAAGCTTGTGGTGATTTTATATTAGTGACAAAGCAGGCCATGCCGTGCTGCAAGCACACTAAATGTGTCATAGATGAACATGTCACTTTTATGTGCAGTACACTGGCTTCCAACTGTATCTTCTTTAATTAGTGACGAATTCACTGCTTCCTCCTCTCAAAGTCCTTAGGTGTGCCTCAAATATGGAAGTATTAAAATATTAGAAAACGTAAAATCAGGCCTAGGGACTCATTTTACCTTTTGGAAAGCTTATAACTCGTCCTATGATACATGAAGTTTGAATTTCAGTAGGACAGAATTACATTTGGTCTTAAGAAACTAGAAATACTGGGTCCAGAGAGAAGGCTCCATGGCCTGACAACCCGAGTCTGGTCTACAGGAGCCACAGAGCAGAAGGAGAGAACTGAGTCCCAGAAGCTGTCCTCTGACCTCCTCGTGTGTGCTGGTTCTCCAGCGCCCCCATTCCTCACCCTCAGAGATGTAAATAATAAAACTTAAAGAAGAACTTTAAGTGTATGCTTGGCATGGTGACATACACTTGTGAACTTTAAGTGTATGCTTGGCATGGTGACATACACTTGTGATCCCGGCTGTTGGGAGGCCGAGGCAGGAAGATTAGGAGTTTGACACCAGTCTTGACAACACATGGAGTTTGAAGCTGGTTTCGGCTAAGCAGTGGGACCCTGCCTTCAACAGGACAAGGAACTATAAATATGGAAGTCATTGTGTTTTCTCAGTACTTGTCTGATCCTACCATCCTGAGTTGTAAATATGGTGTGATGTGGTTTGTGTGTGTGTGTGTGTGTGTGTGTGTGCCCGCACACACACGCTTACGTGTTAGGTGCATACCTGGAAGTTAGGGGGACAACTGTGTAGAGTCTTCTTTCATGTTTACACGATTCTTGGCGATCAGACTGTTTGTCAGGCTTATGTGGCAAGGGCCTTTAACCACTTGGCCATCTTGACACCCCCTACCTTGATGTTGACTTGAGGACTCTGCGGTTTTCTTCTTGGTGTGTCCTTTGTCACAGGACATCTCAATCCTTTCAAGGCCATTCCCTGTCCCTAGTTCTTTGGGGGAGGTTTTAGGGTACATTTGAATATGCTCAGGAGCAAAGCCACTGTGGCTCCTGCTCATGTCTCAGACTCTATCCCTGATAGCTCTGGACAGCTCTCCATCTTTTGCCCCATGTCTGGTAAGGACAGCTCTCTTGTGCAGTGCCCTCGGTTTGAATGTCTTCTAATCACAGAAACTTCTCCTTATAGGTCAACAGGTACTCGGTTATGGGAATGGATTTGTGGTGGATGCACTAACACTCTCTTGGCATCTACAAGGAGGACTATATACTACCTCTTCCCCATCAAATGGTGGCCTAGGAATGGCACCAAACTTTTCAAGTTCTTCTTATAACTTCTTCCTTAAAGAACTCAGATCTTGCTCAGGGGTGGTAGTGGAGTGGGCAGTGGTTGTGGTGGTGGTGTAGTTGGTAGAGGTCCAAGCCTTTAGTCCTAGAACTCAGGAGGCAGAGGTAGGTAGAGCTCTGTGAGTTCAAGGCCAGCCTGGTCTACAGAGTGAGTTCAGCCAAGGCTATACAGAGAAACCCTGTCTCAAAAATCTTAAAAAAAAAAAAAAAAAAACCAAACCAAACCAAAACCAAAACCAAAAACAACAAGCAAAACCCAAAACAAATCCCCGCCACCCACTCCCCACCCCCCAAAAGAAGTAGGCTGTTCATGCCATTTCTATCTCATTCTCTGGACCCCACTTCTTTTTCTGGTCACTTGCATACTAAATTATAAAGCTCACCCCCGGCATTAATATAGAAAAAAATATAGGCTGCTTTGGGAGAAACCACAGTAGGGTTCAGCTTCAGGGTCTTTGGTCCTGTGCAGTCATGCAGGGTACCGAGAGGGGTCTTAGCACTGATTAATGCTCTCTTGAAATTTGTGATAACTTTTGAACAGGGGGCCTACCGTTCCCTTTTTGCCCTGGGCTCCTGCAGTCAGGCAGCTAATCCAGGCTGCTACTCTGCCTCAGCAGAGACTCCGACTTTGAACTTCACTTTAGGGATGGCTCACCAGACAGTGTCTCCCTTTTGGATTAGTTCTTGAGATTACCATTAATAAAACAGAAATTCTCCTTAAAGTATTTCCCAGTTTCTAGTGATGGGATACTGATTTTTAAAGATAGTATTGGAGCCTAAAGTATGTGGGAATCTTTAATAGTTTACTGTTATTCATTATTTTGAGGCACTAAGTCAATTTTAAAATATTTTTAAATCACAATTACTTAAAAGATAGTAAATTTTAATTTTAAAAGTTACTAATTTACTAATTTAATTTTAAAATAATTGGTCTCCTCATGGCATTTTCATACATACATGTCATTATACTTAGCTCTCATTTGTTCTCCTCCATCATTACTAGAAATTTATCAGAAAACGAATTAAAAGCCACGTATGGTGGCACACCCCTGAAATCCCAGCACTTGGGGAGATTAAGCAGGAGGATTTTGAGGTCAGGACCAGCCTGGGCTGCGTAGGGAGACGTATTTCATTTATTACACGGATGAGTGCTAAATGTAGGCTTGTGAAAACGGAATAAGACCCGGCATTTCCTAAGAGCTCAGAATAACGGAGGCTCATGGCAAATATTTCAAGGGGGATTTGCAGCAGGGAGACAGACTAGGAGAAGATACTGAAAGCCATTTAATAGCCCGATAGTGTGATACAAAGAGGGTCGGTGTCTTCTCATGGAGTAAGTACTTCAGGCTTCCAGTCACTATGGCTGGGAAGACTTGCTTTTGGATTCAACTTAACTTTGTTTTTTTTTCCTCTTCCTGTGCTTTTAGCCTCTGCACCTCAGTCAGATGAAGGCTCCGATATTGACTCTGAACCTGATTTACCGCTGAAGAGGAAGCAGCGCAGGAGCAGAACCACCTTCACGGCAGAGCAGCTGGAGGAACTGGAGCGGGCTTTCGAGAGAACCCACTACCCAGACATTTACACCAGGGAGGAGCTGGCCCAGAGGGCGAAGCTTACCGAGGCCCGAGTGCAGGTACTGATGCCCGGATGTCGGGGACTTCCTCCCATCCAGGGAGGAATCTCCGGGGTCTCCTCATGGGAACCGTTTTCGTTGTTTGTTTGATCTTACTAAGTAGCCCGGGCTGGTACGGATTCAAAGGCCTCCTAAACGCTGACCTTACAACATACAGCCAAGAAGTGTTTGAAGCCAAGAAAACCATATTAGCAACAGTGAACAGTGCTTAGAATGAACGAGTATCTGTTGGCTTTGGTTGCTGTTGGAGGCCATGTTTATAGCACACAGAAGTTCATTCTATTCCTGCTCACTCAACAGTAGGATCCGGATAGTGTACCAGAAACTATATGGCTCTTGAGGGTGGTTCCCAGGTAATAGCAAACATATTTGGAGTGGTTATTTCTGCTCGAGGCACAATTTTAAGTCTTATATTTCACACAATTAACTCATGAATCATCACCAAAGCCCTTAGTTGACATAGTTCCCACCCCCAATCTGTGGATGAGGAAATAGAAACTTCAGCTAGTTAAATAATTGCCTAAGCTAACATTGCTGCCTGCTCATATAGAAACCACGGGCTCCCACGTGTTCCATCTGTGGCCTTACAATGAGGAAAATGTGCAAAAAATACAACCTCCCTCTTCTTTTACAGATTGCATAGTTTGGAAGCAATTATATTATTTTAAGATCGTTGTGATGCCCGAGTTTGGTTGTCAACTTGACACAAGTAGAAAGAGGAATGTGTCCAACTGAGGGATTGCCTCCATCAGATTGGCCTCTGAGCATGTCTGCCAGGGCCATCTTCTTGATTGCTAATTGATGCAGGAGGGTCTAGCCACTGTGTGTGGTGCCATTCCTAGGCAAGTGGTCCAGGTTGAGCATGAGCCCGAGGAATCAAGCCAGTGAGCAGTGCTCCTCCAAGGTTTCTGATTCTGCTCCTGCCTCCAGGTTCATGTCGCGGCTTCCTCAAATGGACGAGGGACTGTAAAGCATAAGATGAAATGAATCCTTTCCTCCTCAAGTTGCTTTTGGTTGAATTTATCACAGCAACAGAAAGAAAACTAGGATGATCATGTTTAATTATTTTTTATTTTTTTATATTAATTAATTTCTTTATATGTGTATTATATCCGGAGGTCAGAGGACAACTTGTAGGAGTTAGTTTATCCTTCCTCTATATGGGTTCTGGGGATTAAACTCATATAATTAAGTTTGATTTCAGGCACCTTTCACCAGCTGGGCCACTTCTTCAACATTATGTTCTGAACTCTTTGGGAGGGCTTCTAGAAAAGGCTATTTTAGTTGGCACGTCTAACTTGAGTGTACACTAATGCTTTCATAACCAGCAGCGAACTATCCCTTCAGATTTTTGGTATATTACACAAGACTAAGGGATTTCCAGAACTCTTGGTCATTCTATAAGTTTAGTTTTTCTAACTGGAAATAACAGGAGGCATACCCAGCATTTCATGGTCAAAGTTAGGCTTTTGGACAGTGAGCTACTCAGTCGTTGACATGGTCCCTAGATTTATCAACATGTTAGCATGACCACTGCATTGCATTTTCTAATGAAGCAGCATCTTTGAACTGCAGCGTCTAGGGAGAGGAATTGCTTTAACCAGTCTCCTGTATGACCTAAGTTGTATCAGAAGAGTTAAGGGAAGAAGACATGGGCTAGTAGTTCTGTTCAGGAGCTGCAGTCTAATAAGGGCAAGGAAGTCAGCATACAAATAACCACAAACAAACAAACAAACAAACAAACAAACACAGATGTTTCAAGTGCCAATAGTAATGCATCATGTGGATGGAGAAAAGGAAAGATGAAGTCTTGGAGAAAAAAAAAGTACTTGTGCTTCGACATGTACGTGAACATGATGCATGACCTTATCCATGTGAAATTAGACAGAGAGAGAGAGAGAGAGAGAGAGAGAGAGAGAGAGAGAGAGAGAGAGAGAGGGAGGGAGGGAGGAAGGAAGGAAGGAAGGAAGGAAGGAAGGAAGGAAGGAAGGAAGGAAGGAAGGAAGGAAGGGAAGGAAGAAAAAGTTTGCAACAAGTTGAGTTCTTTTACCCACTTCCCTGGGACAGAGCACTCTTCTCTTGCACAGGACAGAAACCATCTTCTTTAGCCATGGACCAGGATGCATTTACTTTGTATCTTAGTGAGATGAAATAGTTCTCTTATGTTGCAATACTATAACCATGGATATAACATACATTAGAAAAGTCATATCACATGTATTTGGCTCCTAATAGAGTCCTGTGATTGCCCAGTTTAAGTGTGTGATGAGGCTCAGAGATATCCCATGGAATGTCCACTCAATGTCAGGATTTAGCTCTTGTGCTTCATGGCTGAGCAAGTCAGCCTACTGGTGGGTTCTAAAGACTGATCTATAAATATCTTTGAATGAAGCATGAATAAAAACTAAACTTCTCAATGATGAGACAAAAGAAGGATGAAAATCTGAAGTGTGTTCGTCCCTGCTCTATCTCGTTTTTTGCCTTTGTCAAAAATGAAGAAGGAAACAGAATCAGTTTCAAGCCCGCATAGCTTGTTTAGTTCTCAAATTCTCATCTGGCTCAGTGAAGGCCAGAGCATTATAATAATAGCCTATTAACTTTCAGAGGACACGGGATCAAACCAATAAAGAGTGGTTCATATTTTTCTATATGGTGGCCTCCCCTCTAAAGCAGGGCCCTCATTAATGTAACAGCTGTCTTAATGTGGCTTTAACCCGGTGACTCTTTACATTCCTTATGGCTTCTTTAGTTCCCTTGAGACACATCATGTCTTGCACCAGGCTATGATCTACAGCCTAACAAATTCCCTAGAACAACCAGCATATGGATCTTTTACTTAACCCAGCAGGAAAAAGAAGGGAGCAGTTAATCACTGATGAAAACGCCAGCAGAAAATGCTGGAGCGCTCAGGAAGGTCTGGGAAAGCAGTAGCTAAATCAACCCCGTTTGAATGATAGCCAGAAAGTGTGAGTTATGTTAATTTGGGGCACCTGGGAAAACCAAACCTCAAACCCTCAAACCCCAAACCATGTCTACATTCCATGTTCTACCCTTTTGAGGAAAAATAGTTCCAGTCTCTTCTGAATAGAGATGAAACTAAAGCTATAATAACTTAGGCCTTTGTCAGTGTTTCAGAGCAATTCATTTGGACAGTCGTGGGTTTTTTTGTTTTACTGCCAAATCTAAGCACACAACAACCTAAGATCCTCTGTTGGGCAGCAAAGGCTCTGCCTAGAAATAATGTCAGAAGAAGAGGAAGAGAAGAAGGGAAAACTATCAAACAAAGACAAAGACAGACGAATAGTTGACTTCTTTGAGCAAATAATGGGAACATGAAAGTTTACATTAGACAGAATTTCTTGCACATATTTATGGCATGCAAGCAGTTTAGTAAGCATTTTATCCTAGGATGAACTAGGCCAGTTTCTTACTGTCAAGAAGAGAGGAGACATGAAGGGCAGCTACCTGTGGAAACAGCATTTGACCAGGAGCTAGAAGGGGTGGCTTTTTGGTCCCAGTTTGCCAAGAACATTTTGTTGAGTTTGGACTTGAGTTCCTTTCTTTCTTTCTTTTTCTTTCTTTCTTTCTTTCTTTCTTTCTTTCTTTCTTTCTTTCTTTCTTTCTTTCTTCCTTTCTTTCAGTAAAGGGTAAATTATATTAGGTGATCTGAGTATGGGTTCAAGGACCACCAGGGTAAATGTGGATGGATTTCTGGAGAGCTGGGTAACATGAGATTATTTCATGTGTGTGTGTATGTGTGTGTATGGGGTGTGTGTGTCTGTTTACATAAGTGTTGCCTAGGGATTTTATATATAATTTCAAATATCATATCTCCCTTATCCCTAAACTGAAAGCTACTAAAAGGGGCTGGAGAGACAGATCAGTGGATACGAACATGTGGTGACCTTGTAGAAGACCCTGGTCAATTCTCAACACCTACACAGCAGCTCATAACCATCTGTAACTTCAGTTCCAGGTGATCCAATGACCTCTTCTGACTTCCTTGGGCATCCAGCATGCATGTGCGTGGACATACATGTACAGACATGGATATACACGAAAAGAAAATACTTACAGAATAAAATAAAATAAGAAAAATGGGGGAAACATTATTAGGCAGAATGAGTTCTCAGGATCTTCTGCATTACAAGTTTGGGGTTCTTAGGAAAGCCCCAAAAGTTCTAAAGTCACCTAACATTCTTCTATAGTTTAGAAGGTAGAGTAGGTACAGAAAACCCTGAGCTCCATAATGGAATGAAACGATAGTCACCCACCACTCTCCACAGGACATTGCCATGACTGGGTGTACATGTGTCTGTGGACCCGTGAGGACATGGCAGTCCTCCTCTGCCTGCTTTCCCTCCACACAGGCTGGGTGGCAACAATGATGGGAGAGAGGGCCGGGAATAGCAGAACATTGGAAGAAGAAGGACATAGGAGTGAATGAAAGGTTCCAGGGAACCAGCCATATGTCCTGAAGTTACCTACTTGGCATGGATTCTCCTTGGCCTGGTAGCAGTGCACATCACAGAAGCTGGTGTTTAATGAGGCATTTTACAGTCCTGTGGAATTCTCTTTCAAAGGATGGAGTATTATGGTTTCCTTCCCATTTTTTCAAATTGCATTTGAAATAACCCATCTGGAATAATGTAGGTTAGACTGCCTTGGAGGAGGAACCAAAAAAATGGGAACAAGTCATTTATTGATGGGTAAAATTAGGCTCACACCATGGGACAATTAGCACTAATCCATGAAACTTGGAAGCAAATTTGACCTAAGCCACCATTCAAGTCAAACTGGCTCCCAATTATTTAAGGTGTTCTATGGGCACTTCCCTGTTTACCAGTTGGCACCAAAGGCCTTGGCTGTTGAACACAGAGTGAAAAACACTAAGCCAGGCTTGAATTTACTTGGAATTCTCAGGAGTGTCCATGTGAGATTTTGATAGTGAGTATTTATTGAACATTTGTAGCTCCTAAATGTTCTTTTAAGTGCTTTACTACATTGACCTCTTAAATGATTACAACTGTGTCTTGAAGTAGGTTTGTATAGTTCTCATTTAGCAAATGAGAGAACAAAACTCCACAGACACTAAGCAAAACATTAAAGGTCAAAGGGGAGCTGGGATTTGACTCCTGATTGGTCTGCATGGTGCCTCTGGACTAAAAAGCACCCCTCCATTTTTGCTGTGGAAATACTAATCCTCCCCACCCCAACTTACAGGGTTGAGTCTGAACAAGTCAGATACCTAATCATGAAGGGAATTTTTTATGAAACGTGTACTCTTGGTTTTAAATACATTGTTTTTTCCCCTGATAGTTTTCATGATACTATAGAGAAATTTTGAATGGTTCGAATGTGACCATCAGATATTATAAGGTAGAAATCCACTTGAAGATCATTTTTAAAAGACGTGTGACTCACCTTATTGATAGACTCAATGTCAAGGTAAAAAAGACTTTGAAAGGTAACAGTGAGCCAGGCTGATATTTATTAATTGAAATAAAAACTTGATTTGGGGTTATATTTAATATATTTGAGATTATACAGACAATTACAGGCAATTAACTGTGTATGATAGTAGGCTATCAATCAACCAATGTGTGCCTCCTGCCCTCATCTGCTTGGCATGCCAGCAGCAATGGGAAGCCAGAATAGAGGATGTAGAGAGAATAAAATTACATTGACTTATAGGTCAAAGAATTACACTTAACAGCTATGTAGCTGACTTTGTAAACCTTGGTCTCTCTGCCTTACAGCCAAAGATACTCTTAGGACATCAACGATAAGTTACTCTTTTCAAAATATCAAGGAATTTCTTTAAAAACGTTTCTTTTCATGTTTGTGAGCGTTTTGCTCTCCTTTATGTCTGTACACCACATAAGTGCCTGTGCAGGAGGAAAGAGGTGTGGATTCTCTACAACTGGAGTTACAGATGGTTGTGAGTTATCACGTGGGTGCTCAGAATCAAACCTGGGTCCTCTGGAGGAGCAGCCAGCGCTCTTAATTGTTGAAATATCTTTTCAGCCCCTGATAAAGAGACATTTTTAAGTCATAAATTCTCTTTACCTGTTGGGGATGGAACCACTGTCCGTATTGTGCATTCACATGATACAGTAGATTTTATGTTGATTCCGTATTAGAAACAGATGATTCTATGCTGAGTTATAGGAGCATTTCTTCTTCAGTTAGGTATAGGGTGATGGCACCATTCCAGTATACCATGCTCAGTCAATATATGTCTTTACAAAAAAGGTCATTTTAAGGACAGTTTTCATTTTTTCCACTGGAAATGGAAGATGTTTACTGAGTTTCAAAACACAAGGCAAAGGTCGAACACTGTCCTTGTCATCAGTATGTTTTTCCTTTGGTGATGTGTCTAGCAGGCATGGGTGGTTCTAGAAATACTGAGGTTGGCATTGGCTAGGTCATTAAAATTCTCTGGTGAAATGGCTGGAAACAAGGAGGTTGGGTTTCTCTGGGCCTGCTTCTTTCTAGAACAGAGCTTTGGATAGAGGGAGCTTCAGTTTAAATAGTAGGACTCTTTCCTTTGGGAACCCTAAACTTACTGTTAAGTTTGTTTTTCAATAAAGTTTTGGTCCTCAACTATTTTTCTTGATATATTTTTCTTTATTGTAATGCTTGAGTTTGAATCTGAGGCCTCTTATATGGCAAATTCTTTACCATTGAGCTATATCACCTAGCTCCTTCTAGTCTGTTTTTTTTACACAATATTTTTATTATCTGCGAATTACATGTCATGAACCCCAATCACATTCACTTCCCAGTCCTCCTATGTATGGCTCCCCATCCTTGTGACCCAACCCTCAAAAAAGGAGAAAAAGTTTTTTTTTTTCAATTGTAGCTATAACAGGTACTATATACCATAAATGTTTAAAAATAAACCCCTCATGGATTTATGCTATGTCTCCACTACTTATTAGAATCAATTTTGGGGGGAAAATGAGCACAAACTTCAAATCCCCAGCCACCTAGTTTGTTGGATTCCATCTTTTGAAGGTCCTTGTGGAAAGTGGTGATATTTCATCATTACTACTTGAGCAAAGCCAATGTCTACTTCTCGGCCTTGGGTTATGGCTTTGGTAGAATGCACTTTGAAGCAGTAATATGTTGAGCTTCCTGGGAAACTCAGGCATAGCCAATCCTGGTCAGTCCAACTGGACTTGTTTATCTAAAGGCTATAGAAGGTAGTGAGTGGGTAGAAAGCTGAGCAACATGCTTCCACAATATCCAAGTGTGGGTTTCTGAGTGCTTCATGGAGGGGTGTGTTGGAATTCAGGATGGTGACTACATTAATGATGTCACCTTAGGGCATCTAGCAGTTCACTTCTCTCAGGATAGCACAGAAATCTGGAACACAGCATTTCCTGATCAGGAGATCTTTTAATCTTTGCAGCTTTATCATGTAAAGTTGGACTACAGTGGGTGGTAGGGTAAATACTTTCAGGCGTGAATTCTCCCCCCTAGACTCTTCTTCCATTAAGATGGATTGTGCCAAGCTCTTCCTTGGAAATGGCTTTCTTCCCATGATGCCCTGGGAGTCATAATAGTTTTGTCTTGTAGGGAGAAAATACAACCAAATGCAGGCTTGAGATTGAGTATTCCTGGTTCTGTATACTTGGTGGGAGTTTATTAAGCCAAGGGAAGCTCTAATTCAATTATTCATCAGCCTGGGGGAAATACTAGATTATCTTCTTTCCCCCTTGGAAACATAAGGATTATTAAAAGTTAATATTTGGGACTGGTGAGATGGCTCAGTGGGTAAAGGCACTTGCCACCAAGTCTGATGGCCTGAGTTCCACCCCTGGAACTGGCATGGTAAAAGGAGAGAATGGGCTCTTGCAAGTTACTTCCCACATGTATTCTAGGCAAGGATTTTCTCTGTTAAATTCTCTTCTCTTAGCCAGGCTGGTCAAGTCTTTCTGCCCTGCATTGTGACCTCTATCTAGAGATATACTCTTTATGACAATCATGACCGTCTTTTAAAATGAGTAGAAACTCTGTCCCCACTTTAAAGTTTGCTTGATTCCTTGACTTCCTAATATAGAGCTTCTGTGTCTTGTGAGCCATTCTTTTGGGTTTTGTGGAGGAGGCTGCCTGAATCCCAAGCTCCCCCCGCCTCCCCTCCCCTCCCCCCTCCCCTCCTAACCATTCATCTTTGTGTGCTATGTTTTCTCCCATGTCAAATCTCAGTGAACTTTTGCGTAAAAACACTAATACTTTTAATTGATAGGTATCTTCTCCTGTGGTATGGTAAGTACTATGTGTGCTCCCTGAAAAATTTACTTCAAGTTTTGTTTTACATTTTAATTATTCAGGTTTAAACCATAATTAGGCAAGATCTCAAGGCATATTAAAAAACCTATGTAGTATCATTCATTCGACATGTTAGACATTCAGTTATATTTTTGGTTGGTATCTTTTTCTCTCTTCCTTTGACACAAGAAAGACCTGGGCTTTGAATTACTGGAAGAAAAATTATTTTCCAACAGATTTTTCTGAACATAGGGTGATTAGTATAGGGTTCAACACAGAGCATAACAGTATACAACACAGGTACCAAAAGGAATAATAAACTGTTTTCATGGCAAAAATCTTTCCTTTTGTTTGAAGTACTTCATCAGCATCTATTCTGGTTGAGATCAGTATGGTGTGTCACATTTTTGAAAAAGGTGGGAAAACGGCTCTCCTTGTATGAACTTTTGTTCAATTCATGCAACTATCTAGAACAGTGTTCCTCAGCCTGTCGGTCATGTCCCCTTGGACTGGGGGTTGAGTGGCCTTTTCACAGGGGTCACCTAAGACCATCAGAAAATACAGATATTTACATGATGATTCGTCACAGTAGCGGAATTACAGTTATGAAGTAGCAATGGAAATAGACTTACGGTTGAGGGTCACCATAAGATGAAGAACTGTATTAAAGGGTTGTAACTTCAGGAAGGTTGAGAACTACTGATCTAGAACCTATACTTAACACTGATTATAGACCTACAGAAATAGACTGATAGGCATATATAGCCCAAGACTTGGTGTATGTAATTGGCCAAGTCAAATTTAGGACATGTGCTATATGTGTGAATGTTGGTGTGTGGGGTTGTCCGAGTGTCTCATGGACTTCCCGGCAGGCTGTGGTATGAGGGTGAAGGGCACTGATAACAGCAGTAAAGAACACTTCCTGTTTGGAACCCTGCTTAACTGTCCCTGCCCACTGTCCTCACCAGCTTTGCTAGAGCTGATGCAAAGCCATTATAGGGTCCATACAGCCCCTTTCCTGACCCTTGACATTTAACTCCCCTTTCACCCCAACATATCACAGAAGACAGAGGGCTCTTGCCTGTATTTCCCCTGTCAGTAAAGGGCCTTTAATCTGTTTTACCATGAAAAATTCATTAAGAATGTACTATTATTTCATCAGTGAAATCCTCAAATTTTAAATTAAATCCATAGGTCTGGTTTAGCAACCGCCGTGCAAGATGGAGGAAACAAGCTGGAGCCAATCAACTGATGGCTTTCAACCATCTCATTCCGGGGGGATTCCCTCCCACCGCCATGCCGACCCTGCCAACATACCAGCTGTCGGAGACCTCTTACCAGCCCACGTCTATTCCACAAGGTATCTAGGAAGAGAAAAGAGGGGATGAAAGTGTAACTCCTAGTTGCTGTCCTTTGGCTGTTCAACACGGTGAATTTTGTCTGTGATGCTGACTGTCATTGATACTGTTGGCGTGCCAATCATGTGACATCAGCTTTCGCTACACATACCTGCCATGTCTCAGAAATACTTTGTGCTGCACTTGAAGTGATGTAGCATCATTTCATTGGTCTAAAACCAATGCAATGCAATGTAACATGGGACTTTTTTTCCTCCCCTAGTTGCAATCAATTGAAGTTCTAGGACTGTAACTAGTTGCAATAGTGATTCAGGGAAGGTAAGCTTTGGTAAAGTCGTCATTCATCAGGACAAGAGAGAAATGGGACAGTGTTTAAATTGTAAGACTGTTATTTCAGGGCTGTGAAAGATAGTGTTTTCTACACTTGAAACTCTGATGCTCTGGTCACATGTTAGTAGTGCCTCAAAAGTACATTTGATGAGAACTTTGGTACCTATAGTGATTACACTGTGTTCACTACCCAAACTGACTTGTTAGTATTGCCAACATGGTATCTATGTTCATATTCGAGGTGATATACCACAGGCATTCACATACATTGTTATGTGATTTTAGACAAGCGAAGATAGATGCACCTGTATTTGTTGTGTGATTTTTACATAGGCACAATTGGAAATGCACATGGAAGTTCACGTACTAGCTGACCAATGGGTAACCATTAGTGGGAACTTTTGCACTGAACTTGTTCTGCTGGTCTATCTACCAGAGACCATCATGGTTGCTCATCTTCTTCGTTTCAGCCGTGTCAGATCCCAGTAGCACCGTCCACAGACCTCAGCCGCTTCCTCCGAGCACTGTACACCAAAGCACTATTCCTTCGAACGCAGACAGCAGCTCTGCCTACTGCCTCCCCAGCACCAGGCATGGATTTTCAAGCTATACAGACAGCTTTGTGCCTCCATCGGGGCCCTCCAACCCCATGAACCCCACCATCGGCAATGGCCTTTCACCTCAGGTCAGTCCCGTGTTTCTAGACAGATGATTTGCCGTTACCAGAACCAAATAGTCAATTCCCCGAGGCAGCGGTATAATGAATTGCCAAATGTAAACCATAATGTATTCCTTATACGAGCCACATGATTTCAGTTTTCAAGTTTCCTTTCTCTCTTCCCTTTCGACTGGAGGCATCAAAAGTTGTAGCTTAGACTTGAAATTCAAGTGACTTCTAAGGCAATCATGGAGACTGTGTTTATGCTCAGTTGTCAAGGCATTTGTCTTGTGTCTTTCCTGTCCTTAGCTTGGAGCTTTGGCTGAAAGCCTTACAAACCTGCTGAGGTTTCTTTTCTTTTGGGTTTTTTTTTTTTTTGTTTGCTTGTTTGTCTGTTTCAAGTGGCATTTGGTCATCTGGCAGAATTTTGAGTAAAAAAATCCTCATCAGAAAACACCGAAGCTCAGATGGAACAGTTGGAGAGGAATCAGAAAAGCTGTATATAGAGAGAGGGGGGAGAGGGGAGAGGGGGAAAGGGGAAGGGAAAAGGGGATGGAGAGAGAGAGAAAGAGAGAGAGACCCAGCTGAGGACTACGATGAATGAGTTATAAGAGCACAAATTAAGAGAATTGCTAGTCTTTGGGACTATATAAATATTTGGACATTGTAATTGTTTTTCTAATTTGCATTGAACTATGAGGTTTTTCGTGGGGGATTGCATTAATAAATTGCCCTGATAATTGCATGTCAGAGGGATGGTTAAATTTCCTACATGTGGCATCTGTCTGAACTTGACATTATTAGCAGTTGTTTGAATACAGATAGCTTGATTTTATTAGAGAGCAGTTGGCCCAGGTGGCAAGGAGAGCCACCCACTAAATTTGGATAAATGTCACAAAGGCATTGCAATCTATAATTGCAATCGTGGATCTCTTTGGGGCCGAGAGTGAGAGTTTTAACAGCTTTATCTTTTCTCTACTTCTTTTTTTCCTCTCAGTGGTTAGAAAAACAGAGAGAAGCTCAGGATGACACAAATGAAAAGCGAAAAGACAATTATTCTCAATTACACACTAATCACGGACTATCACCGCTGCCTAAGCACCGAGAGGGTGTTCTAATAGGCAGAAAATGAGATTTTAATGGCACAAAGGGTGGCCAAAATAACGACTCGTATATCTTTGCCTTCCCCGGTTCTTCAACTTGTGGTGTGCATCTTCGGAGCAGAGCTCTTGGGCTCTGTGCAACAGTGATAACTCTGAGCAGCTGAGAAGTTCAAAGCCACAGGAGTTGAAAAGACTGGATGGCAAAGGCAATGAAATAAACATTTCCGCCTCAAGGCAAAAGTTCATAAATCCTTTTTTGTAACAGTAAATGTAATTAAGTTTTATAGATTCCTATAGCACATCCTGGGCTTAGGGAAAGAAAAAAAAGCAAGAGGTGGCTTTAAACCTCAGCAGGGAAATAACAACAGGAAAACAATGGAAGGACTTTTAGCTCCTTTGATTTCCAAGTGCTGGCATTTGGGGATGTGATTTTACATGACAATGACAGGCTTCCTCTCAAACAGCCAGCTTTTTAACGCTAAGAGTTTCACGTAGAAACTTCTTCCAGAGTTTACAGGCAGCAAGGAAAGTTTTGACATCAGTCACTTGGAGGCCAGAGAACAGCTTGCTTTCTTTCTCTTTCTTTCTTTCTTTCTTTCTTTCTTTCTTTCTTTCTTTCTTTCTTTCTTTCTTTCTTTCTTTCTTTCTTTCTTTCTTTCTTCCTTCCTTCCTTCCTTCCTTCCTTCCTTCCTTCTTTCCTCCCCCCTCCTCTCTCTCTCATTTATTTTTATGTGCATTGGTATTTTTCCTGCCTGAGTGAGGATGGCAGATTCTCTAGAATTCCAGTTAGAGCAGCTGTGAGTTGCCATGTAGGTGCTGGGAGTTGAATCCAGGGCCTCTGGAAAAGCAGCCAGCGCTGAAGCACTTCTCCAGCTCCATAGAGTACAGCTTTTTTTCGAGACAGGGTTTCTCTGTATAGCCTTGGCTGTCCTGGAACTCACTTTGTAGACCAGGCTGGCCTCCCGAGTGCTGGGATTAAAGGTGTGTGCCACCACACCAGGCGAGAACAGCTTTTTAATGGATTAATTTGGTTGAAATTTTTCATGAGAGGAAACTGTGATGGGAGCTGTTCTGTGAGAGGCAAGATCCCATCAGAATGTCTTAGCACTTTATTTTCTTCCTTTGTAATGAAAATAGCATGACCTTGAACTCTGTATATGACATGGTTAGTTTCTTGCATGCAATAGTCAGGGAATGTGGCTGTAGAAATATTACCTAAGCAGATGCATTAAAAACTGATCTTCCAGCCATTAATGTTCATCTTCAAGAAAACTGTCAATGACTTCAGAGTTGGTGGCAGGGTGGGGTCATTTCATATCTAGCACTGAAAAAAAAATCTCATAGGCAACTTTCCCTGTGTTTATTTTCTCTTACATACCATGTCAGTTCTATACTTACATTCGTGAATAACTAGCGATTCTTGTGTTTCTACTGTAGATACCTTAGGGTTCTATGCTATCTTAGTTCTTACAGTGTTCCCACCAAACCAGAAAAATGAGAACAGTGTTCTTAGGCAAAGCTGAGGACAAGACAGGGACTGAGTGACTCAGTACCATCTGAACATATATGAAAAATAACAGAAGAGAAAATTGGAGTTAGAACTCAGATTTCTACAGCTCTTTGGACTGACTGTTTTGCCTCAATGCCTCTATTGAGGTAAAAGATGCCTACAGTGGTCTTGGTTGTCTTGCTTCATCAGAAAATAGCAAAGGAAAGTTATGAGTTATGACGAACCCAAGTCTAATTACTTGCTTCACCTACTAAGTAAAGAGACAGTCAAAACAGCGTGGTGGTCCTCTAGTTCCTGCTTTACAGAGAATTCATTGTTGACACGTGGATTGGATCATGTGACTCTGAGGACAGAACTGGTGACTGTCACTTCTCTAGTCTCCACTTGCCCTTCTGCATCTTCCACCCCTGCCTTGTCACCTAGTGAACCGGCAAATTCAATGGTGGGACTAATTCACCATTAGTGTAAGGGGGTGGAAATTAGAATCTAGGGTTCTTGGTTGTTGGTTTAGAATCTAGTCTTTTGTTGAGTGGACAAGAGGCACACTTCAAAACAAAGCAGAGACAGAATTTTAGTCACATTTGAAAAACACTAGTAGAGACTAGTTTTCTAAGCTGGCCTGTTTTTTTTTTTTTAATTTTTATTTTTGTTAGTGCTAGGGGTTTAATTTAGTTTTTGGTTTTAGATTTATTCATTTTATTTTATGTGTATGAGTGATTTGTCTGTATGGATGTACATGTACCACAGGTATCTCTGGTGTTCACAGAGGTGAGAAGAGGGTATTGGATCCCCTGGAGTAACAGACATTTGTGAGTCACCATGTGGATGTTGGAAACTGAACCCTGTTCCTCTGCAAGAGCAGTCAGTGCTCGTAACCGCTGAGCTCTTTCTCTAGCCCCTGAATTTAGGTTTTTAAGTTTAGGTTAATTTAGAATTGTTTCTGATAAGCCTGACTGGTTTTCATTTATCTTTTAATTTCTACCAGTAATAAAAACATTTTGTGCTGAATGTATTGCCAAGAACCAGTCTCAGCTTGGAGAGGGGTTCTGTGAGAAGGCATGTTTGGGAGGGGTGAAGTAAATAATTCAAAGTCAAATTGTGAGTCCAAACTGACCTATGTTCTGTTGGAGATGACTTTCCACACTGCTTGTGCTCTCTCTCTCTTTCTCTCCCTCTCTCTCTCTCTCTGTCTCTCTCTCTGTGTGTGTGTGTGTTCTGCTCGGGACCGCTTTTCAGATTGCTCTCTGTGTTTTGCTGTCTCAAGGTAGCTTTCTTTTGAAACGCTAAAAACTCCAGATAGCTCATTTCTTGTAGACCAAAAGCCCAGTTTTATTTATTTTTATTTATTTTTATTTTTTTACATATTAATTCAGTCATTACCCCAGGTTCCTTTTTGATTACCCCATGATTCAGCATCCCACAACCATAGCCCCTTGATTCTTAGAAAGGAATAGCAAGCACACACAGACAATAAGGTAGTTGGATGGAACCCTACTCGGAAATTACCATTCTGACCACACCTGGACCTAAATTAGCTCTGTCCCTGGATAATCTTGAACTCAGGAATCATCTGCCTTTGTAATTGTAAACAAACAAACAAACAAACAAACTTCTGAGTTGGGCAGGATCTGGCCTTGAGATCACTACTCCTTAAATCTCTTTATCTTTTCCTTTAGTTACTTTCTGACAAGCTGTCTCACAGTACAGCTGCCTCGGTTCCTTTAGATCTGTGAAGCTCCATATACAATTCATAGTGCATCGTTATATTTTGCGTCGTTGGGAAACTATATATTTTCAAACTCATGTTTTCAGCATTCTTTCCCACAGCCTTGAAGGCTGTCCTGAAGGTCACAGCACTCTATCATTTTGCTGAGACATAGGCATACCCTTGTCTCCTGGACTCATGCTGTCTCTGATTATCATGGAATCATTAACCTTGGTAGAGGGAGGGGTGTGAAAGTATGTACATTATATTACAAACAAGCCTTATGCCCACAGCAACAACCAAACTTCGTGGAGGCCCATGCCCTGCTGGCTCTATTCCAGGGCAAGAAACTATGTCATACTGTCCCTTACATGGCCAAGCAGACTCAGCACTGTATAGAACTTTTTCCAGGACAGTCACTGGTGATATTTTTTTTAATACATTGACAATGGGTTATTTTTATATTGTAAGTCTTTCTAAAAATTAAGATAGATGGTAGTGTACAGATTTTCCATCTGAAGTGTTTTTTGAATGATTGTGGCCAATTCATTGTAGCTAGCTTTGGTTGAGTCTATTTGGCATATTTAAAATATTTGTGTATTCTTTTTGATATTTTCCCCACTATCACAAATGGTGGTACATTGTTGACTATTCAAACTAGCAGGGAATAGAATGTATGCAGGGATCCAATGTGTAGAGGTATTTTCTTGTATTTTGTTTGTTTGTTTTCTATTTCTTTGCTTGTTATTTTTCTTGGCACAAGGTCTCACTCTATACCAGGTGGGTCTAAGACTTCTAACAATCTTTTTACCTCAGACCCCCAATGCTGGAATTACAGGTGTGGGCCACCATAATCAGTTGACATCTAGTTTTTAAATAAGGAATAATAGACACATCATTTGCCATACGATACCCACCCTTTCTCTATCTGCCTTTTCCTAGTTATTCTTCTGTGAACATGAGTCACACATTTCTGTTACTAGTCTCTGTCAAGGGAAGCATTATGTTGTAAGAAGTTTTCAATGGGCGTAGCCACTGCCCTTGACCTGCTTGTCCTGTGAGCATGGCCAAATGGTTTCACAAATGGAGGGCTCGCCTCCCATTTGCTAGCAAAGGCTGGATCTGTCAGGAGACTTGAGGCAAGATTCTCAGAGACAGACAGGGGCAGGGCAGGTTAAAACCTCAATATTTTTTACCTTCTGAATAGTTGTCTGATATATTTAACCTTTCTAGGAGACAGGGCTCAGAATGAGGCTCCAGTCCGCTATACCCCCACCCCAAGAAGACCACCCAACTCTCCCTCATGAGGTCTTTTCCTGGTAACAGTAATTTTCTTTTGAAAGGTTATATTCCCTTGCTGCAAGGACAATACAGAACCCATACACACAGATTATTGATTTCACTTTCTATAAACATTGTTCTCAAAATCTCACTACATATGTGGGAGATACAGAGGACACTGACTTAGAAATTGGATTGCAAGGAAATAGTACCACAAGCTCAAGACATGAGGCTCATTAACATGTGACCCACGTTCTTTTAATTAGCTTTCCTTTGCATGAAACACTACCTTCAGTGCTTCCCCATCCCCAAAGCACACATAGCCCACACTCCCAACATGGGCAATTAGACTAAGAAACTTTATAAATTCATGTCCCGCTTCTATCGACTTCTATAAACTTTGTAGGGTTTGTCGACAGCTTCCAACAAGTCGTTGAATGAAACACACTATCACTTGGTTACAGGGGGTCTAGGGAAATTCTCTATTGTTCTGTCATCTATGAAAATAGGCCAACTTGGCAGCATTTAGGTTCATCAACCATTGCAAATGATTCTTCAAATGTTTTGGGTTTGGTAAAACCTAAAACACATTTTTGCCAAGTACTTTTTTTTCCTTAATTTTTCAAACTGTGTATTTTAGGGAGCATTTGACCCATATGGTTTTGATTCATTTACTCTCATATCACTGGTTTTTTCCTCTCTTTTCTTTTTTTTTCCTACGGAGCTATTTGATATACAAGAGGCTTTCCTACACTCAGTATAAAGCTCTCTCCTTCATAGAAGGAGGAAGTGCTGTCTGCAGCCTCAGAGGACATCAATTCCAAGACCCACTCCAGCAACACTTAAAACTACATTTGGTATAAGCTTGGGTCATTCGAGTTTCATTCTGGCTTATGAGTGAAACCAATGACAAAATAAGAAAATAGGCTTAAATTACAAAAAAAAAAAAAAAAAAAAGGTTTTGTCTTAGAGAACATTTAACTGTTGTTAACAGACCCCTGAGGTCAGGGCTTTGCACAGAGGCTGCCTTTCAAATTTTGCCCAGGTCTTGGGTAAGATGTAATCGAATAACCCATCCACCTGTCCTGTGTCATGGCTAATGTCCTGGGGGGGCAGAAAGTCTCATAAAGATTTGTGTACCAGCTTGAAAGTCTGCTCAGGACTCAGCACCTCCGGAAGAAAGAGTTGGTCTGCAGATCTCATCAGCTTTGTTGACCATCCATCTAAGTCTGGTTGAACCGTCCCATACGTGCAGCCTTGCGATCTCAGGCCTGACACACAACCAGAAAGAGTGACTGAATCTCCACACTAACAAGGTGGTGACTGAGGGCACAAGAAGTCAGGCTCCACTTCTGTTCTTATTCACATTTCACAAATGAAAGCCTTTACATCAAATTCCCGTCCAGTTGCTTTTAAAGGATAATGTTAAAATTGCGATTATTAGTGTGTAATGTATGTAAATTGCATATTTGGTGTCAGCCATGCTTATTAGGCAGTTTAGCCGTTTCATGCATATATGTATTAGACTATCGTGGTCCCATTTCAAATTAGATTTCAATCGCTCAATACAGTTTCTTTGGACAAACATTTGTTAATGCTGAGACTGATTAGGGAGAAGCAGCTAAGTGTTAATATGTACACATTAAAGTCAGGACTGCTTTTGATTCTGCTTGTATTTTCCTTTTGACCACAGAGTTAAGCATGTGCTCACACGTTTTCTCCGCAAAGGCAGAATGATGGTGGCTTGTCCATTAAGATACAAAGAAGAACTTGCCACAGATGAGCCTATTATATGGATGGACTTGGGCTGTTAAAGCTAAGCTATTAAGAATAGTTACCATGGGTGTTTTCCTGCTTCATCTGTTTTAGAGAAAATCTTTGCTGTCAGAAAATTTCTGCCCTCCCCCTCCCTTTGTGCCCTTTCTCCAGGTAAATACAGCAAGGTTTCAACTATTGGTACAGCCAGCTCTCATCTCAAGAGAACTGTTTCTTTCTGGATGTTTTAGATACACGTTCAGAAGCTATTTGAGGCTAGTATTATTGATAAGCCATCTGACACACAGATTGCTGATCCAATCAATCCTGTGCCCTCCTCTTTCTTTTTACTGCTCTAAAAAACCAGCCAAGCAGGTGGTCTGCCACACCAACCCAGTTCCCAAAGGAGCCCCTTCCTTCCTCCACACTTTCCAGAAACTCATCTGTGGGAGAAAGAGGAGGTGATTTTGATTAAGGAGATTTGTTGGGTGTCAAACAAAGCTGGAATGGAGACGTGTTCCGTTGGAAAGCGGCTGCTCTCCAAAGCCTCCATACCTTTCTGGTTCTTTTCTAAAGCGACCCATGAGCTCATTCCCAGGGCTTGAGAGACCCCACATGTTTACAATGACTTCAGACTGTTTACGATCATAAATGAACCCGTTTCAGCTATACCAGAAGAGCTCTGGGACATTTGTGTATTTCCAGCCGTCCACATCCTGCCGGGAGGATAGAGGACTTCTGCTCCGTGGTGAATATTACTGCTGTTAATTCCTTTGTTGAATCGATAGGAGCTGTCACTGACTGACCTGGTGCCTTGAATTTTGCTCTACAGGTTGAGGTCCCTATCCTTAAAAATATGAGGAGTGTCCTGGCTTGCAGTGACTCTAGGTGTGGCTTTCTGGCTTACTTATATGTGGACAGTTTTGAGAGTTACAATCTCAAAATCTCCTTCTTTATCGATGGAGGGTCCACAGGAGCCAACGGCAGCATCAGGAATCACAATCCCTAAGAGAGCCACAGGCAAACCTTTTCTGCTGAATTTGTTTTTGTGTATGTCTACTGAGTTGATATAAATAGCCATTCTGTCAGCTCTGTCTGTCCGTCTGTGTGTTAAACAAATTAGACAGTGGCCCATGGTCTTTTTTTTTTAAGGCTCATTTGAATTCCTCTAGCCACTGAAGAGGAAAAGAAAAATTGAGTGTGATCGCTTAGTTTATAACGAAGCTACTAGAATAAAAAGTTTGTCCTCGTAGTTAGCAGTATGCAGACGAGCCATGCTAGGTTCCCGAGCAAGGCCTATGGTCTGAATCAACCCTTTATATGTGGTTGGAATGCGACGTAAAGCTTTTAATTTATTACTGCATTTGCAAAATGGCAATATCTAGAGAAATCTGAATACTTGCATATTTATTCAATTACGGGCTGAATGTATGCTCTGTGTCACAAACACAGAAGACTCGATTCAGTCATTAGTTGTGTACTGTTTTTTGTTTTTTTGTTTTTTTTCCCCCTCCCCTAGAGAACCTGTCTGGGTTTCATCAAAGGTGTATATTTTTCAGTGTATAGGGCACTATTTAAAAATGGCTCTTGGCGTTCAGATTGAGGTTGGTACACTGGAATTTCTGAGACTAGTGACTGTGATGTCCCAATGACCAGTCGAAGGGGTAGGCAGCTGGGAGGCCTTTTGAGGGGGCACCATTGGAAAAAATACACTTTTCTTTATGAGGTACTGTGTGATCCTTCTACACATGTAGACAATGTGTAGTGTTCAGATCAGTGTAACTGCTTTTCTACCACTCTGACATAGTGGGAACATCTGGCTTTGAAATATCCAGTTATTTGTTGACAATCATAATTAGAATATTTTGTTACTTTTTTATATCAAATTTGACCTATAGACCCATGATCCATCTCTTTGTCCCCCTGCCCATTCTCCCACACCTTCCTGAAAATGCTATACTCAGGTTTTACTGTTGTTTTTCCTGCTCTTCCTTCCCCTCCTCCCCTTCCATCTCCTCTTTTGCTTTGTAAATGCGTTTTTTGAGCTTCCCTATGTAAGTGAGGACATGAGGAGTTGAGCTTATTTCACTTGACATATGAGACTGTGAAGTGCGGGGATGGATGGACGAACAGATGGCTCAGTTGGTAAAGCGCTTGCTGTATAAGCATTTGGACCTTACTTCTTATACCCAGCACCTATGTTAAAAACTGGACACTAGGGTGTATACCATAGTTCCAATGCTGGAGAAACGGAGACTGAAGGGTCACTGGGGCTTCAGGCCATCCAGCTAACTTACTGGACTCTGTAAGCTTCGGATTCCAGGAGAGACTATGTCTCAAAGATCAGATGGAAAGTGATGGAGGAAGACACTCAAAATTAATGTCTGCTTTCTAAACGTCTGAGAATACCCACATACATATGGACACATGCATTCATAGACCGTGTGCTTTGTGGAAGGGAATGTTTTGTTGTTGTTGTTGTTGTTGTGAGACACTGTGCAGCCAATCCATATTGCTGAATTAACAGAAGTGTCTTTTAAAAGAAACAACGGTCCTTTTTCTCATACAAAATACTTATGCGTCCCTGAAGCAACTTGCTCTTAAAAAGTTCTAGTTAACCTTTTATAATCTGTTCTGAGGCTCATACATGGCCCCACATGGAGCTGATCCCCTGCCTGTGTTCCTCTGTGGGAAAACCCTGCTCAGGCTCAACTTGCCTCTGTGGATGTCACACGACTATATTTATAATGTGTTGAATGCCAAACTATCAACATTTAAAGGAACATTTCCCAGGAAGGAATGAACGATTGATAACACAGGTGGAGACCTGACTCATGGCCCATTCATCTTTAAAACAGTTCACTCTTGCACAGGTGAACCTGTTTTTAATTAATGTCAGATATGCCCTCTGCCTCCACACATTCTCTGACCTCTAAGTAAGGATACAAGAGAATGACCAACTTTAAAGAAAAGGCTACAAACTGACTGACTACTAATGCTTAGGTAGGGCAGATAAAAGGGCAAATGAAAGAAAAAGATCCTTGTTAGTCACTTGACTGCAGTTTGGGTGCAATTCTAAACAGAACCCCAAGATCAAAACTACTAGGTTTCAAGCCATCCTTCCTCTTGTCTAAGCTCTGGGTGGAGGGAAGAGTTTTAGGGAGAAGGGAATGTACACTCAGTCTCCTACTTCCTTTCCTCAAGGAGGTGGAGTTGAACTCATTGCAGGCAGGCAATGTGGGTTTCTAATTTGTTGGAAGCTATTTATGGGTCTTATGTTGAGCAATGTACCAAGTTTGGTGAAGTGAAGGGTAGATGCTTATCAGGGTGGCTCCGCTCTGCATTTTCTTAAATGCAGGTTTAGTTTATAGGAAATAAGAGAGAAATTCCAAACTGCCATCTCATCAAAGCCCCAAAGGATGCCCAAGTATAGAGATTTTCCTTTCTATAGTTAGAAGTCCCAAAGGGTCAGTTAGCATTTAGCAAACATATCCCGAAGCAATCACGGACCAAAGCTGATGTATGTTTGATCTACTACAGTTGAGTTCTCAGACAGGTTGCTTAAGTAGTCGAGGGTTTGAGAGCACACTCTTTAGAGGTCTACTGTGATTGTGAGAAAGTCCCTGCAATGAGAAGGGTTAACAGCAGGTAATGCTATTCCTCCGTGGAAAGAAAGAGTTGGAGACTCTGTGCTAAGTGATGAATGAGGGTGTCTGACCCACATCTGTTTTGCATTAGAATGGAACATTGCCCTGACATCCCCAGGAACATTTGTCAAGATTCCCCGGACAGAGCTTCTGTAAATTACATGCTGCGAATGTGTCAGGGTCAGATAAGAGGATATCATTAACTTCCCAAGTTTACGAAGGGCTCTGTCAGTCCATGGGAATACGCTATGGGCCAACAATTTTTCCTTGAGCTATTTTCTTATATTTTTCATTCATAGAAGGAAAAAATATATGTGCCTTATCCTCCAATATTGAAGTGTTCCTTTCTCATAAATCATATTAATTATAGACATGGTCCCAAAGCATATTAAATGCAGGCATGCGTAAATGAATTAAAACATATGAGAAGTTTATTATGTCCATGGTGGGTCCAACATAGTCTAGTATCTATTGTGTTTAACAAGCAGACTTTTTTGTCTAGGTAGACTGAATCTTTTCTTAATAGAATTCTTTTTTTTTTTTTTTGATGATGATGATAGGTAGAAATGGCGTGACTGTTCATCATTGGCTAGAAGTAAACTAGATACACACATATGCACGCATGTATATGTATCCATTGAGAGCCATTTCTATTTGCTTGGCTGAGGATGTAGCTCAGTGGCTGAGTGCTTCCCTACCATGTATGGAGCTCTAGGCTTGGTCCCCATCACTTCAAAAAACAAAAAGAAAACAAGGAGAATAGTCATGAAAATACTAAACAGTGCACGGCCATCAACATCATTTAGCCTACTGAGAAACAGGTACTGGAAGGAATTCAGAAACTGAATGTGATTTCTGTGGTTGGTCTCTAGACAGAAGAAGACTTCAATCGGAACATTTCCTACCATGCGCTTTGCAAATGAAACTTGGAAGTCCTCATGGCATGGGGGCCACATGTGTCTGGTACTCATTGTCTTTTGCACCCCTCATTAGACACTGCTACTTGTGTGTAATACATGAGCTAAGGATAATAATAATAATAATAATAATAAGCACATCCTTAGCTAAGCAGGTTCCATGCTTCTCTATCTAGTTAGATAGAAGTCCTCCTGTCGCTTTGCCTGACTCTCACGATGGGTGAGAGGTCACCCTGCAGACCCCAAGAGAGACCCCTGCCTTTAGGCAACTTCCCTCTTTCTTACAGCTTTCAAACGGACAGGACCCCAAATCTAATTATTTAGATGCTAATCAATTGCAGAATAATTCCTAAGGCATTTGAATCTGAAGATGTTTTCTGAGCCGCATGCATCATTTAAAATTGAGGTTTTGCAGCCTCAAGAGTACACTTGCTAAGATTTAACCATTAATGGACTCCAGGGATACCTGTGTTGGCAAAAGGCATTCAATAGACTTTGTTTGTTTGTTTGACTTTAGAGATAAATTACATCTTTAAAAGAATGTGTCCTCAGTAGAGTTTTGGAGGGAAGAGTAAAAGGATCAACAATGAACAACTGTGTGCATCATACACTGAAGCTTTTTAGAAAGAATTAACTAAATGTGTGTTGTTAAATTCTAAATCAGAAGAACGTCTGATTACTTGAGAGCAAGAAGAATAAAGTCCGGAGCATGAATTCCTCCCGAGGCTAAAAGAAGCGCCTATGCACACCCCCTAATTTGCTTTGTCATTTTAGATCTCTGATAAGTTCTGAGCATTTCTGAGGGAGGGACAGCAGCAAAGTCACAATGTCTGTGCCAAGACAAATATTTTCCAGACACATCGTTTTAAATGTAAATCTTAATTTGGCCCATAGGTTTTTTTTTTGTTTTTGTTTTTTTTTATCTTTTATATTTAATCTTACAATAGGGAAATTAATTCAAGAGAAATGCGGCATGAAGCAGTTGTAAAGAGTTGCTCTCTCCTGAACCATGTAATCTCCCAATCAAGATGTAAACAACCTATTCAGAATCCTGAAACTTGAGAACAAGCTGCAAGCGATCTTCAGAAAAAAAAAAGTCTCTAATAAAATGGGTGATGGGAGAGCAGGAGGAAGGATGAAGTGTGGGCCCAGAACTGAAAGGTTTTTGGATTTGTTTTTAAAGGTCACCTGGGAAACAGGTCAGAGGTAGTGCCTGGGCGACACTGCAGGGGCCATTCAGAAATGTGGTTAGTAGAGTGTCTTAATTCCGATGCCTTGATTAGAGGCGTGTTATAACTGGATGTAGAAATCAAGAGTCGCAGGAGAGTAAGAGGGATTGTTGCTTGCTGAGGTTGATGACCTGAATCCCATCGCCAGGATGGGCATGGTGGAAGGAGCGGACCAACTCCTGCAAGTTGTCCTCTGACCTCCATAGTCATGCTGTGACACACTCCCGTCACCCTATACCACACACACGCGTGTTCTTGCATGCACATTGTGCACAGACAGAAATGCAGATGCACATACTGCTGAGCAGTCAAAGCGACCTCCTCTTTTCCCCTAGGATAGACCCTTGATGTAAGGAAGCCTCTCTTCCTCCTAGTTAATCTCCATCACTTACCTGTCATTTCCTAGAAATATGGTCAGCATCTGGGAGGCAGAAGAGAGCAGTTTTGAAATTGTTTTCTTCAAAACTATTTTTGGAAACAAAGCAATTGTGTTTCCCCCTATACTCAAAAGAAAAAGAAAAAGGCCAGTTTTGTAGTAGACATAGATTATTAATGATATAAGGGAGGGGTTAGGGACTTATTTTTTTTACAACAAATGAGGATCTTATTTTAGCCTTTGAGCCACCAGTTGCTGTAGGAAAAACATGCATGGAAGACACACTAGAGATGTTCTTTGAGAGTTGAGGGCCTCGTGGCATTCCATGGCCGTATTGGGGGGGAGGACCAAGAAACTTATTTACTAGCTTCTTCTGCATAAAAGAAGTTTCCGTAGTTTCCCTTAAAACACATGAAGCATAAAATAGCTTTTAAGGAACCATACATAAAAGTGTAACGGGACCCTTCCATAGAGATTTGAGGTTTTGAACCCTGTCAAGGGAAAGTGGGGCTCCTCCTATTCATATGTTCACCTCCCCCATAGATCTCTACTTTAATTTTAAAATGACAGGTTATTAAAATGGTGGCTGCCTCGAGGTTTAGCAATATAAATCACTGAGAAAAACAATAATAATTATTTACTAGTCTTTCTTCCTACTCCCTGTCTCCTCTTTCTCCTCCCTCTCTCCCTCCTCCTCTTCCTCCTCCCCCTCCTCCTCCCCCCTCCCGCTCCCCCTCTTCCTCTTCCTCCTCCTCTCCCCCTCTTCCTCTTCCTCCTCCTCTCCCCCTCTTCCTCTTCCTCCTCCTCTCCCCCTCTTCCTCTTCCTCCTCCCTCTCCCCCTCTTCCTCCTCCTCTCCCCCTCTTCCTCTTCCTCCTCCTCTCCCCCCTCCCCTCTTCCTCTTCCTCCTCCTTTTCCCCCTCCCCCTCCTCCTCTTCCTCCTTCTCTTCCTCCTCCTCATGTTCTCCTTCTCTTTTGAGACTGAGTTTCTCTGGGTAGATCAGGGTAATCTTAATTTTGAAGTCTTTGTGCCTCAGCCTCCTGAGAGCTGGCATTTTAGGACCTTGGTGTCTCCATTCCCAATTTTTGTTCCTTCAGTTGTAAGGATCACAGTGAAAGTAAATATTCGTGTCACAATGCCACTCTGTTGGGCTACCTCAGGCAGGGAAAGTGACCAAGGGCAACTGGTTTCAAGTTCTTTATCTTCCTTCACATTAGTCATTGGGCTGTGGAGCTAAGGGTATTCCTAAGCCAGAAGCAGTTATTTAGGTCTTTGTTTGTTTGTTTAAGATAAGATGCCATTACGTAGCTTTGGCCCATCTGAAACTGCTAAGTAGAGCAGACCTGTTGGTCTGAACTCAGAGATCCTCCTACCTCTGCCTCCAGAGTACTGGGATTAAAGGTGTGCACCACTCCACCCTGCAAATTAGAGTCTTAAAGGCAGTCCTAGAACCTGGTGTCTTTTCTCTGTCTTCCAATAGCTAACCCAAGTTCTTAAAGAGAAATTTTGTTCTAATTTTTTTTTCCCAACACAAATGCTGCAAAAAGTTGAAGCACGAGCAGGACCAGACAGTGTTGTCTCGTTGTTTTTCTCGTGGGAAGAGCTGTTTAAGACTCTGAATAGTCATGGTGGTGCACACCTTTAATCCTACCTAGCATGTGGGAAGTAGAGGCAGGTGGATCTCCCTGAGTTCAAGACCAGCCTGGTCTACATAGTGAGTTCCAGGACAGCCAGGGCTACATAGAGAGATTCTATCTCAACAAACAAAAATCCTTCCCATTTTGTTTCCTTCCACTTGGAGAAAAAAAAATGTTACCTTTTCCTCCAAAGTTATGCAACTAGAAATGTGTGGCAGGGGACTTTTAAAGTTTGTCACACGGATGTACATGTTTAGATCTTGCATGTGCTTTTTGAATAAATTTTGCCCCAAGTTCCTTAGCTCTTAAACTCTGACTGTACCTATATATTCCATCTCTCGCTTAAAGTTACATACGGTGAACTGAGCTTTAAAAAAAAAATCTTCCTGAAGATCACCATTCATTTAAAATTGAATTTCTTTTGACCCAATAGCACTGGGTATTTTCTTTGCAGGACGGATAGAGTCAAAATGGTGTTTCCTAAAGGCTTATTTAACATAGTTAATTCCAGCACACACCACACCCCCCTTCAAATGAAGAAAACAACTCTTACATAGTTGTATAAGCATTATAAACTTATAAAACAACTTATAAACTTATAAACATGGGCATGATCTTACTAGAAGCTGTAGTCTGGAGCAGTGTTTCTTAACCTGTGGGTCACAACCCCTCTAGGGTCAAATGACCCTTTCACAGGGACATCATATCAGATATCCTGCATATCAGATATTCACATTACAATTAATAGCAATAGCAAAATTGTAGCTATCAAGTAGCAGCAAAATAATTTTATGGTTAAGGGTCACCCCAATATGAGGAGCAATATTAAAGGGTCACAAAGTGAAGGCTGAGGACCTGTTCTGGTGCCTGTCTTCCTGGAGCTGTGAGCCTATGGATTTGCACCCTATTTTGTTAAGGTCATTTGCTTGGAACCCCCAATAAAGCTATGCTTAGCTTTTCCACATATTTTGCCACATATTTTGCCAACAAATCTCGATCCCTGGGATGGTTTTCAGAATTTGAACTTACAGTGTTCTGCTCTTACCTGCCTTCCTCCCAAGGACTGGAAGACAAGGCAGAGGGAAGGTGACCTTCAGGATGGAAAAGGGAACTAAGCACCTCTTTGGGATGCTTATCTTGTGGCCCATTAGAGGTGGATCAATTTAAAACTTTATTAAGATTTTGTTTACTTCCAAGGTTACACAAACTTTCCCCAAAGGAGGTTATGGGATCTTGTTTTCCAACCCAAGTAAGAAAGCTTTAATGGGGGGTGTAGGAGTAGCTTCAACCCCACTGTGATAGAGCCCTTAGATCTATCAGTATGTTGCCTGAATTGCCTGTGTATAAATGCAGCTTTGTGCTTAGCACAGAGGTTCGTGGCCTGTTTTAATTTTAAACTGCAGGATCATGTTGGACTGTTGTGCAGCTCAGGGGTACCTCACTAGTAGGACTGTTTGTTTGTTTTTGAGAAGAGGGTTCTCTACTCGCTAATAGGTTGCGTCTGCAGTTGCTTTCTGGGGAAAGTCACTTTCTTGTGTGGATATTTTCTACTTTTGAATGAATTTCCCTCTGAGATTCCATGATGAAAGTGTTGGGAGGGCCATTGAATATGAGCTTGAGAAAAGCTTTGTGGCGCTGATCAGAGAGCTTTTGTTGTAGTGTTTTGTTAAGGTGGCATATTTCTTTGGGGGTCATTTTTCACCTTAAAAAACTTCTATATTGTGTCATGTGAGTCTAAGAAGAAAGGAATCGCCTGGCAGTAGTAGCATGTGCTAGGAAGATCTTTTGATTTGCTTTGGCTTTTTGAGATGGGGTCTTACGTTATAGCACAGGTTAGCCTCCAACTCAGGGCAATCCTTTTGCCTCAGCCTTCTGAAGCCTTGGGTTGTAGACCTTGACCTGCCTGCCTGCCTGCTCAGAACCTCTGTGACCATTTTTTGGGCACCATTAGCTTTTAAGCAGTGCTAGGCTAGGAAGGTAGCCTTGTCACCTCTCTCTGGTCTCACAGATCAAAGTGGCAAAGTGAAATCACATAGTAGGCTTAATGAGAGAAGCACAGGGGACCCTGGGGAGGACAAAGCTCTCTAGTTGCTCACCCAGGGTCCAAAGAGAAGCTGCTTTGAGAGAGAGCTTGGTGAAAAGAGACATAGAGGTCTTAGGATACATACACAAAAGCTTGACTTAAATTTATTTTTTAATTTTTTGCAGTGCTGGGGGGGTGTCAAACACATACATGTGTACATACATACACACACATATATGTACACACATATAAGCACTCACAAATATATATGAATATATACATGTACAAACACACATATGTGCATGCATACACACACACACATACATGTAAGTGACTTTTTAATTGCATGGTTGGGATGTAGCTGTG